>NC_039255.1:9189800-9307641 GCF_003368295.1 Carassius auratus
CTGTTTCCATTCTAATTCACCAACTCTCCATTTGACTCAATTAGAGCTACATTAAAGGGGTCATATGATGTCATTTAAAGTTTACCTTTCTCTTTGGAGTTACAAGCTCTTGGTGCATAAAGATCTGTAAAGTTGCAAAGACTAAAGACTTAAATCCAAATAGATATTCTTTATAGAAGTTAAGATTTGTCCACGCCCTCCTAAAATGCCTTTTTAAGCATGCCCCCACATGTCTATGTCACAACGTGGGAATATTTTCATAACGCTGGCCAAATATTCATGCGAAGAAGGTGGTGTAACTTTTATTCTCTCTGTTGCCACCGGCACCGTGTCCTGGAGAAGCTGTGTTTTTCATTGTGAAAGCGAAACTATTTTGTTTGGCCTTCCAAAAGAGGACACAACTAGAAATCAGTGGTTAAGTTGTATTTACAACACTGTTCCGGAACAGTTAAACCCAAATATGTGTGCCACTGACTCACAGTATGCAAGTACGTTTACATATGAAAAGGATTTGCCACTGATGATTCAAATCCAAGTTTTGAGCAGATCACAAATGCAGACATGGTATTATGTTTACACAGGTAATGCGTAATAAGACTGTGTAAGTCATTATAATCAGGATTTATTTCCCCACCGTGTAAAACAAATGCAAACCTGTTTGAAATGGGTTTTATTGTTTTTGACTTGTTGTGCGGGCACACGTCACTACAGTATGATATGTGGCGTGACTTTTACTTTTACAGGCATTTGTCCAATCACAACACAATGGAGAGCTGGCCAAACAAAGCACACCTTGCTTTTCAGACTAATCAGCTTTGTAAAAAACTACGCATTTTAGAACGCCGGGCATAGAGGAGAAACAATGTACAGTATGTCCAGTTATTTCATACTTAAAAATAAAATTAAGGTCAGCAGAGAGAGAGAGAGAGAGAGAGAGACAGATGTGACTTGATACATAAGGCCAGACTGGCTGGTGCCACAGCCTGTGATGGTTATATGGAAGAGGAAATCGCTTACATAATCCTGCGTCAGTTGAATACAAAGACTCCAAGATAACCGGCAGGACTACGAACAAGAGTGCTCAGTTTATTTGATCAACTGGCCTGTTTTCAGTTCCTCAGTTCAAATAATCAAGATCTGACGTTTAGCCAAAACAAGCTCCGGAGTCCCTTCTCTGAAACAAGTTCGTGTAGAACAAAAAGGAAATCCGTAGAGATTTCGACCATCGAGACCGTAGTCCTGACACATTGGAGTCGGCTCGCTTAGGGACCATGTCCATCTCTACCTGCTCACCGCTCTTAGACCAGAGGCAGAATTCAGGAACTTTCGCTCCACCATTAAGGTGGGAGAAGATCTACTCCTGTAATGAACTTTCTCTGGCTGGATAATCAATTCTCACACTCCTCGACCATCACCGGGCCGCCTCTGGCCAGAAAGAGAGAGAGCGCGAGAACAAGAAAAATGTGTGGCTGGAGTGCAGCTTGGCTAAATGCATTAAACATGTCTGTGGAGCGGAGACCTGCAGCGCACCTGGAGAAGCTGAATTCACGACTCGGTTCGGACCGGTGGAGGAAAAACAAGCCTGCCCACTGGGACACTCAGCACTCTAATCTCAGCTGAAATTTGAGCCTTGGACAAACTAAGCAGGGCATCCACAACAGAAACTATCATCTCTCCCTAAGGATCACTGTCAAACAAGCACTACCAAAAAGCCTGTCCTGACAAAACAGGGACTAGACTTTCAGTAAACACTGGAATGTGCTTGCTTGCGTTCTTTGCCGTCGAGGACAGCCATTCATCCAATGGCACAGCTTGATGTGGATCTCGATGCTCGGCGGAGCGTCTTGTGCGACTGCATGCTTATGCAACAAACATGCTGAAAAAAAGTGATGGCGACAGCAAGCCGATGGAGCGGCAGAGCCATCAGGGCACTTTCCTGTGAATGTTGGCGCATTCAGCCAAGTTTGAAAACACAAAGGCCGTCAACACGCAACAGCTCCTCAATATTCATGTATAGCCTCAAGCTTCCCATTCACCAAACGACAGTGTGATGAAAAATGTTTAATCAGGGCCGAAAATGATTTGATTAGAGTGTCACGTTACAATGGCTGCCAAATTGAGCTTCAAAGACTGATTCCTGCCTCGAGGTTAATCACATTCCTACAATACAGGTATTCAACAAATGATGTCCAAGCCTGTGCGGATGCCAGACTTTCCCTCAATGAATGGAGCTTACAGCAGGTACAGACCCACACAGAGAGCCATCCCAATCACATTTGCAATGGCTCATTAACAATAAGGTCAGAGTGTAATAGGGGTCGCTCGTTACACACCAACCTTGATTACCTGTAATTACAAGCAGTGGCTTTTGCATCTCTCTCTTCTCATGGTGTGTACTCAGAATTAACCAGCACAGTTGACTAGCGAAGTGGAAGAGCGCTTAGACAAACTTATTTTTTAAGGGCTTGAGGTACATGCACCATATACAAAGGCAACAGGTCAGTCGGTGACCTTCAGAGTGAGACATCCCACCCCCTCGTGACCTGTTAATCAAAGCTCTCGACTCTCACAGGTCAAAGAGCACTGACTGTGCTCTACACTCCACCCCTCATCTTTCAGTAACAGTTACGACCCTTCAGGACTTCACAATTTCAATTGACACACATTGCAAAACACACATCCCCAAAAAAATCTCTCATCCATCATCAAGAGGAAAAAGTTGCACCCTCTGCAATCTGATTTTTCTGTGTTTGGCTCAGAAAAGAATAAGCAAACTGCCAACAACTTGAAAAACTGAATTTTAACACATCACATCATGTGGTGACAAACTGCAAACAAGGCAAAAGCGTCAAGAGAGGCAGTTCTACTTACAGCGATGTAGTAAACTTGGGCTTTCTCAACAAGTTTCCAGTTCTCCTCCAGATCGAGGTGTTTCTCTTTCTTGTAGCAATTAGCAGCTGCAAGATTTGCAACAAGAGACCTAACAGACAACAAAAACACAAAACTACAGTCACTGTCAGATTATAAAGAGGAGTCAACATTATTATATTTTCCAGCAAAATGTGTATTTAAATATTACATAATGGGGTTACATTATGGAAATATAATTTGCAGATTTCAGAACTGCAAAAAATAAAACCATTTAAATAAAAAATATATTTAACATTTTTAATATTTAAAAAAAGATTTTTGTTAAGGTATTAATTTATTTTTCATTATTATCATTTATTTTATTTATTTTTTAAGTCTACGGGGGGTGGCATGGGTTCTAAATTTGCACAGTTGATTTTTGTTTTATACAACTGTTCCCAGAAGAAAATTCAACAAACAATTGATAACAAAAAAAATATATTATTTTACATATTTTATTTTGTACATGATACAATATTTTATACATTTGAAGAGTAGTAGCGTTTAATAAATAAGTAAATAACTTGAGTTCAGTGAAAATGTTGGTGTGCATCTAAAAAAAAAAAAAATTACTCCAGCAAGACAAATGGTCCAGCAAGATTTATATTATAAAAAAGTTGAATGTAGCTGAATACATGGTTTCACAAATGCATTTGTTTCCAGAAGGCTTTATCTTTAAAATCACCACCATTATATGACCCAAGGGTACTGTCTATTTCTCATAACACCAATGCCAATTTCCTTCTTTTAAATGGCTTTGCATAAAACAAACCACATAAAGCAGTTGAAAACCGACTTTATCTTCAGGGTGATTGTGTAAATTATACAGCTCCTTCACGGAGTGAAACGTGCTGCTGCTGTAGCTTTGTAAATTGCTGTAGGCGGAATATGATTAACATATGGACTATGGTTTTCTAAACAGTTGCTTAGTGTCAGCTCTACCGGAATTAAATATCAACATACTTTTTTTCTTTATTTCTCTTATTTTTATTTAAGTGCAAATGCCTTACAAGACCTTTCCCATGAATAAATGAACAAACAGATCAATGCAGGAGAACTGCAAACGTCCACCAGGACTGCTGTTTCTCCATTAACCTCCCGGTGGTCCTCGTATCAACAAAAACAACTAATTCCACTTTGAAAAACAACCACTCTCATTATTCACTTGTTACTGAGAGGATGCAGTCCCAACAGGCCAGCCGCTACAATGAAGCAGCATTAGCCTTAGAGAAAAAGCACTGCTATGCACAGTCAGGCCACAAATGAGAATCAATAGACCTGCGGCTTCTGGAGGAAAACTGAACAGGTTTGATAGAAACGGCAGACGTAGAGAATAGATTAACAGGTGCATGCTCGTTAAAACGGGTTCAAGAGAATACAAATGTTAATCATGTAATCAGAAATGAGTACATATACTGTATATATTATTTCCGCCTTACAAATTTGATTTGCTGTGTTGTAGCAGAGACTCAAGAGACAGAGCAACGGTGCTCAGGCAGGTGATGCAGGTTTAGGAGTCCAGTTTAAGTCCAGCCCGCAACGGGTACAATATGTGTTTATGTTGTGCATCTCTACTATGTGTATCCATCTAATTAAACACCTTTCCCTGACCAAAAAAAAGCATCTGACTGTAATTTTCACAGAAGAACATGCAATAGGCTGATCTGACACTCCCCCGGCTTGATGTCATCATTTTCATTAAAATCAAATCCATTAAGGCATAACAAGCATTTCGAGTGGCAGAGTCACGCTGATCTGACCAGGCAGATGTGTCACGACTCTTCTCCACAGCTTACAGTGAGAGGCGGCACAGAGAGGAAGGGCAGACCATTCGCTGCAGGCTGTAGACCCATGACCTCTCTCCCTCCCTCCAACAAACGGGTCTGAAATCAGTGGCCTTTTAACACTGTTTCTCGTCTGACCTGTCTCACCAGTGGCTGCATACAGGTGCACTGCGTAGCTGGAGGGAGAAAGTATTGAGTAAGATATTGATCAAACTGCTTTCAGGCCTTGAGCTGCAGGTCTGCGAGTCTCTTGTAATGAAAGGGTCTGCTTTGACAGGTGAGGTGCTAATGAGAAGAGTCTCATAAGGCCAAGGCTGACAGCTCTACAAGCCGCTGCTCTTTCAAACGGTCTCTAATGCACTCACACTAACACTATGACAGTCTAAACAAAGAGACCAGCCCTCATAAATCTCCTTCTCGAATTTCATATCTTCACTGGTTACATGGGACCTTTTAAATGTATATTACATGACTATAAGTATGTGCACTCCAAAGGGGGTCTATAACACCTGGAGAATGCTAATCGGTAGTATTTGCTTTCATAAACAATCTCTCAACATCAATTCTGTTACAGCACATGCATGAATCCACAATAAACTACACCGGATGATCTGCGGTGTCTCTCATTTGTCAGCTTAGCTCAGAGAGGACACACCTGTGAGTGGCTGCTCATGTACACGCACCATTCCAATAGTTTTGTTAGCAGCTCTGATTAAAAGGCAGTAGCATGGCTGACAACATGCAAAACAAATGCAGATCACCACCTGAACGATCACAGCTGCCTCAGAGGAGCATCTATTATTCAGCTGATGTCACTGAGACCGGTGCCCCTGCATATGTATGCATTTTTTTCATTAAAGGAATAGTCCTGCCAGAAATTAAAATTATGTAATAAACTGTGTATATTTTTCAGTGAACCCAGAATATCTTAGCACAATAAAAAAACGTTTACAGCGACTGTGTTTGTCAAGCTCCAAAAAACATTTTTCTCCACTAGTATAAGCAGCACCATTGTGATTCAATAGCACAGAACATACAGTCTGTTTCTTGGACAAATGACTCTTTCAGTTCAATTCAAGTATATTTGTATAGCGCTTTTTACGATACAAATCATTGCAAGGCAACTTTACAGATAATGAAGTTTCTTCAATATTTAGTAGTAGCTTATATGTGGTGACTGTCAATTTATGTGCATATGACAGGAATTTTAAGAAAAATTAATACAAGACTCTTATGAGCCGGTTCTTTCTAGGGAACAAAAATATGATTCAGCCAGTGTGGTTACTGAATTATTCTCATTAACAAGACTCAACAAACTGAACTGAAAGATATTCATGGTCACGTCTGACTTAATATAATATATATAAATAAATATAATACAATTCTATGATATAAAATTTTAACATATGAGTAAATGTACAAATAACCAGGGGTGCACATAAGTTTCTCAGTCTGGTTCTTATGAGGCCACCTGGAAATTCGGTTTGGTGCTCATACTGCACATAATGTGACCCATTAAATATAGCTATAAAAAATTATTATTGTAATAATAACAACATTAATGCACTTTAGTATTTTAGTTTTTTTATAAAATAAATAAAATAGGAAAGTGTGATAATACTATTATTTTACAGTGCACTATTAAAAATATTTACATGATTATTTATTTATTTAAATTTAAAGAGTTGCTGTCAAGTATGTATATGCGTCGTCGTGTGAAGTGCAGAAGTGAATGAAATGTCAGTTCTACATTTTGCTGTGAAACCAGCAGCACAAAATCTACATTCATTCTTTCAGTTTGAATGCAAATCTAAAATGGTGATATATCTTACAAAGTGCTAAAAGAATCATTAATGAAATTATTAAAAAACATTAAAGATCATTGACAGAAATTCAGTATCATTAAACTCCTTAATTCCCAATCCTAATATCCATGGCGGCAGTTTTTTTTTCTTTCTGATATAGCTTTTTCCTTTTAGATTATCCGGGCAAGCCGCAAAAATGTGTCAGCGGGCCATCAGAAGTTTAAATTTGCTGTTCATTTGAACAAATCCTCACAGTTCGTATGATTACAGATTAGTCAATAAGCTTCCGTGCTTACAGTCACATTTTCTTCACAAGCAGAGAAATAGTAAGTGACACTTAAATAAACACATCAATCAGCTCTGTTCAAATGTGTAGGTAGCACTTTATTCGTCCCAAGCGGTTTCACATATCTGCTCAGTCATGGAATCTAGCACCCTTCAGGGCCAAGTCATGCGGTGTATCAAAATACCTCTGTGCTGATCTAACCCCGGCAAATAAATAAATCAAGAGCTCTAGCGGAAAAGAGCAGAACAGCCGGCAAGGGAACAGTGAGTCCCAATGCATAGTGAGGTGGGGTGTGTGAATGTGCGCTGTGTGTGTGTGTGTGTGTGTGTGTGTGTTGGGGGGTGCTATCCTGAGGAAGCGATAAGGGCCCTCCCTAGAGGAAAGGGGTGGCTGACCTGTTGTCGCCAGTGATGCAGGCAGCGCACGTCCCCGTGGGCTCTTCGCTCTGCTCGTAGTAGTGGGCGTCCACGTGGGCCTCCTCTGCCTTCTCCTTAAGGATCTTCCCAAACTTATCCTTCCCAATGCAGCCGAAGAAGGTGGCCACATTGTGCGGTTCCTGGATCATCCACTGAGAGGAAAGACAGATTGAGACGGAAGGGGGGGGCAAAGGAAAGAGAGCAGAGGAAAAGCGATTATTCTTATACGTAAACATAGCTTCCATATCTGGCGGTTAAAAAAAAAGACTGGAAATCACATATCCAGGATCTAGGAAGTTGTCTATATATTGACAATTCCTGGAAAGGCAAAATGGACCTGTGCGTGCAACTCTGCAAGAGAATAACTAGAGAATGACTAATGAAAAAGGAAGTAATAGCGAACTGATAAAAATGCTTAAATCAAGGAACAACAAGTGAGTCATTCGTTAAGCATTTCAATACAGTCTTTTTTTAACCTCTAAATATTTATTTATAATGTTTTAAATATTTACAAATACTTAAAATACTTTTCCTGCTTATTCTTTTGTATTATTTATATATTTATTTGACTATTAATATGCGTGTCGTTTTATTGTGACACAGCGTCTTAAAAATGTGGTGGGAATAGTGCTAAAAAAAAAAACTAAATGTAGAGACGGCGAAAGACTTCTAAAACAGAGTACATTGACAAAATTAAGAAAATAATTATATTTAGAAGCACATAACCTAGCTGATATCAGATATTGATTTACATTTGAACTCATTCAGAAAAAGCTCTTTTTCACCCCACAATTATTGTATTGTACTATAACTGATGTTAAACTGTGTTAAAATAGATTACAGAGTTGCATTAATTCCAGCACCCTGGACGGTGGTTTACCACAAACACTATGACATCGCCACTTTTATGGGGATGATGAAAAGGTATTTCTAGGTTTTTAGTGCTGTGGGGTTTATCCTCTGAAGATTTATTAGAGTCCACAGTGCTATGTTTGCTGCTTTTATTGCAACCTTGCAATGTCTGTTGATGGAGTCCCTTGTGAATGAGATGCTCAGCCTGAGAGAGTAATCAGTCCAGCCTAAGAAGCTTGTCCGTCTGTGGAGCAATACCCCTTTGTTTACGGTGTACAGTCTGTTAAATATTAGACTAAAAAGACATAAACATCCTAAAGCTGCTGATGAGGCTAATGTCGCAGTGGGCACCTAAGGTTCAATGTGAAATCACTTTCACAACCCATTTGACTTACTATGTCTTGTCAATCAAAAGTTTCCTCAGCTGTACCATTCTCTTCCCATTCCTTAATTAAGGACTTAAATGAACTCCAAGGGATATTCAATGACTTGGAAAACTTCTTGTATCCATCTTCTGCTTTGTGCCTTTTAATTACTTTTTTGTTGAGTTGTTTGTAGCTTAATGTTGATGGTGAAAGTCCTGCCATAATATTGACTTGCCAAATTAAACCTTCCAGATGGTGTATTTATACTAAAATCAATTGAAAGCCCTTGACTGCACACAGGTTACCTCCATTTAACTATTGATGCATCTTCTAAAACCAACTGGTCACACTACTGATTGTTTAAAATGGATCAATACTTCTCAAATCAGTTATATTGGATTCATACTTGTAATTGTTCTGGATCAAAGCCAAATGAAATGATAGTTTAAAAATTCTGTCATCAAATACTCATCTACATGACATTCCAAAGACTTTCTTTCATCTTCAACACACGAACTGATATATTTTAATGAAACCTGAGAGATTTGATGCTTCCACTGAAAGTCCATTCACCCAAAACATGGCAATTTTTAAAAGTTCATAAAGACATTGTAAACAATCTGCATGAATCGAAATGAAGTCTTCTGAAAATTTCACATACGGAGCCACTGGCTCCTATAAGAAACAAAAATAGTCGCTAAGTAAATTTTTTTTTTTTTTAAATACCACAGAATAAATGTTTACTCTCTTTTATATATATATATATATATATATATAGATATATATATATATATATATATATATATTTTTTTTTTTTATAAATACTTTAAAATTACAGTCATCCTGTTTTGTGTTTATGTCTCCCATCCTTTTACAGAATTAGCATTTTAATCCATCTTGTAGATGTCCTGGGAACTAAGATTCACTTAAAGTAGGAGCTAAATGTCTTTTCCAACTTCAGAACTATATACAGTCACAAAGAATTGTTTGATACACAGAATCTGTGCCAATATCATGGACCATAACCACAGTATGTCAGCATCACTTGGAAATTGAGTGAAGTTTGGGCTCTTCCTTCAATACATCTTATAAATGTTGTCGTGTGCCCTTCACACATCAAGTCTGTTGTAAAAATATGGTATGTGGGTCAAGTACAAATATTTTTTCTAGCTACCTAATGAACTTACAGAACGCCAAATGGTTTCCTCTGAGGAAAAATGTGATGTGCATCATCTCAGTTTATTACATCAACATAGCAAAAGATGTGATCACAAAACAAGCACAAATAAAAGCATTACATGCAAATTTGTAGGTCATAACAAGCACATTTCTACAGGTGCCAGTAGTGATCTTTCGCAAATTGATATTTTTGGGCATAAATTATTTAGGCACAGTCTGGAGTATAGTTGAAAAATACAAATCGTGATAACTCGGAGCAAATGCTCAAAGCTCTGTGATCATCCCTGCTGAATCTAAGATTTCCTGAGGTCATTTCCCATGATTCCTGCTGCTGCTGTGTACAGATTCAACACTTACAGACCACAACACTCCCATATGACACGCTGACACATTTGATTCACCAGGTGCAGTTACTTAATGGGAAACCTTGGGTGACAAAATAAAAATAAAAATGATTGTAAACGTAAAAAACACCTCTAAACGTATACCTGTCAGCATTGTAATTCAAAAGATACATGCATGCATCTTTGATTGTTTAAGAGACAGCAGAGCTCCAATGGCAGCTGATTAGGAAGGATGGGGTCGGGGCGGTGCTTCTAATAAGCCTCCAAAAACAGCTTGGCACAGCACACACCTTTGTTCTGACTCACATAATCAAAGCAAGCCTAAAACTGCAGTCAATCAAAGAGGTCTGCTGTGAAACACCAGTCTATTCGTCTCCATCTATTGCAATGACCCCTTCCTGCTGACAATTACTTTCAAATGGAGATCTAAATAAAAGATGATATGTCCATTAAGACAAAAAGCTATCTGCAGGGTCGTGGGGAGGTCGGTCTGAGGCAGGCGTAAGGGATATTCATGCTCAGTCACATCCCAATTACCCGCCAGCAGCACTGGCAGGGTGTGAGCAAGCGTGTGTGAGGGAAGCTTCATTACGGAGGGGGATGAAGTGCTGAAATTAAACAGCAGTGTCTCCCGCTGTGTTGAGCCCCTCGGCCTCGAACGCACAGCCCGGCTCTGACATAATGTGGCTGCACATGATCACGTAAGCGAAGACTCTCACACACTCATACTGTACAGTGTGCGTGCATGCATTAGGGTTGTTCGGGGAAGTGAAGAGAAACATGCAAACAGAAATATAACAAGTTATGTAAAACGCTGATGTTCCTTCAAAATTTGCTGATCGTATGGAATTTTTTTTCTTTTTTACAATAAGAAAACAACCCACCGTGTAGAGCCAGATTAGGCCATTACAAGAATAAAAAAAGAAATCGGTACATGGATACATGCCCGCATAAACATATGACAATTTTACTGTATTTGTGATCAAATAAATGCCTTGTTGAGCATAAGATAGTTCTTAAAAAAAAAAAAAAAAAAAATGCAAAATTCTTACCATAATTCTTACTAAACAAGTCAGAATTTATTCATTTATCAATATCTATCCATTTCTAATGACCTATACAATGATATTCCTTTAAATGTCTGAAGCATTAATGGTTACAGATGTGAGGGCTTTTTCTTGGGGAGGTGACCCAACACGTATCCCAGTATCCTAACTGCCTCTCTTCTCAGTCACATGCTTGCTGCAGCTATCCTTCATTTGCCAGAGGACAATCAGAGAGTCCACTGACAGCCCCTACAGCAGTGCTGCCGAATACTGGGCTCCATAACAGAAGCCCACCGGGTTCTGATGCATCAAAGCACATGGAAGAAAAAAACCCCTAAGAGCCTAGAGTGAAGCGATCCGTTTCATAATCACTGCTTTTCTTTTGATCTATACCACAAAGAGGCTGACTACCAACTACAACAGAGCTGTAAAATCCCAACAAACTACATTAATTCAGGTGAAAGAGCGACATAACCTAATTTTGATCTATAATCCTTAGAAAAACCCGACGTACCTCATGCCAGGGGCTTAAAAGGGAGGTCTGAACACAATGCCTGATTAGGGATGACTGTTTGGCAGAGCCACGGATAGGCAAAATTAGATTAATTTGCTTTTGACACACTGTAATAATCTAATAGCATTTAGCTCAGTGAACCCAGGCTTAAACAATGGCGGTGAATGCTCTTTAACCTGAAACCCAGCCAGAAGCAGCTCCAGAACCCAGCCAACACATCTAAGGATTAAAAGCCCTCGGTAACCTGATGGATGCAACTCCAATTACAAGCTTATCAAACTGACAAAAACCGCAGCACGGCTATTTATAGATCGAACCGAGATAGACCGCCAGCACTGGCCTCCCAAAAGTGGTCATAAGGCAATCTGGCCCACACAAGCCACCAGCGTCGAACAATTCTTCTGCCGCATGTTGACGCGTACCCTCTGCACACTGACGTGGGCCGCTGGATGTGACTGATGCATGTTGTGCATTCGTGTGTCAGTTTTGAAGCTAACTGAAAGCAGCACTTGACAGAGAAGAGAGAATGATGGGAGCAGAAAGAGAGAGAGAAATGAAAATGAGTCATATCTCTAAGGATGCAGACAGAGAGGAGAGCTGTGCACAGGCACGGCTGTCACTGGCCGCAGACACATGAATAAATAAAGGCATTATAATGAAGACAACTCTCCGTCTGCCCATCCGAGCCTGCCCAGCCTGGCACCAAAGCTCAGGAGGGAGAGAAAGAGAGGAGCGAATTAAAAAAAAAAAGAAGAAAGATCGAGAGACAGAACGAGACAGGAGAGGAAGAGAGAGCGGCCCATCACTGTGATTGACAATGATGAGCACTGTCTGCTTCTATTAAATCAATCAATCATCGCTATAGGACTCGAGTCTCGGTTCTCTCAATAGCCTAACAAGCTCAGGACTTCACTGTTTCTCTCAGCCGTTTACTCTCATGTCCCCCCCGCAAAGTGAAACATCTGGTCAGTTTCTCTTATCTGCTTTATTTCACGCTTATGGGGTGTTGTGTGCCATTTCCGCTGCGTGCCCCCTGCCAATGGTGTCATATTTGGACTGCTGTCTGTGACTTCTCTTTAACACCTCCCTCCGCTGGGATGTGACATCCTCACCACAGCGACAGGGCCGGAGGAGGAAGACAGCCGGCGACTCGGCGAGGGATGATCAGATGCGTGCGGGCCTGTCAGGAGTCTTCATCGCTCCGTCCAGACTAGGAATAAGTCATGCTGCTTGAGTTATTCAAGAACCGACTAGTCGATTATGGAGATCGACTAGACCTTTTCTTTCTTTCTTTTTTTTTTTCTGTCCAGCTGAAAGAGACACCAACACAGCTGGTATTAACCCAGTTTGGTAAGACTACTTTAAATGATTTGCTTGAAGTGCTTTAACTGCAGTATATGAAGAAAACTATACTATTAAGCAATTAAAATATGTATTTAACTTAATTAGTGCCAAATATTCTGTAACAAATAGTTTGAACTGATACAGTTATAATAAACACACCAAAATCCAAATGTTAATTATTATTTTTTAAGTTTATCTACAAGAACATCCTGAACAAAGTTTCTAGTTGCACTAAAATGAATTGAACTGTAACATTTCATATGAGAGAAAAGATTCAGTAGAACAAATCTTTTCCAATAATACTCATAAAAAAGGACCATTTAGGAAGAAGCAAATCATACTTCCTACATTACATTTCCATATTGCACAATTTAATTGGGCCATGGTTGTTTTTTTAATATTTAAAAAAAAGTTCAAAACGTGCACTAAATGCAACAAAAGGAAAAACTAAAAACTTTAATTTATATACTGCAACTGAGCAAACAGTGGAAATGTAATCTTTTGCTATGCAAGGATATGAATCCATGAACCTTGAGACTGTTTATTTACAAAAACTGTTCAAATTAACCAATTCAGTATAATAAATCAAACATTCAAATGTTTAAAATGAGAAAATAATAATTTAGAATGTACAGACTTCGAATCAATGGGAGTTTCTTACAATAGATAAAACGATAGAACAATAGGTAGAACAATAGATTGAGAGACAAACAGACAGATAGAACCGGGCTTTCTAAAGAATGACTAGTATTTTATGCAAACCATCAACTAGTTGATTTAGCAAATATGTAATTTTGCACAACAGATCTGGCAACAAGTCAAACATCCAGATCTCATCTTTCCCATCCACAGCCTGGGGAGCAACATAAACACACAGCCACGATTCCCTGTAATCCAAGGCATTTCGGCACCATCTAATTTTCTCAGAGTGTAGGCAGACAGAGATGGAGGGGAAAGTGAGAGAGAGAAAAAAGTCTCATTACATAAGCTGCTTGTGCGACTGCAGTGCCCACACCATCCCAATAAGTGGCAGTTTTACAGCAATCTAACGTAACAATCAAGGGACACACACACACACACACACACACACATGCACACACAAAACTGCTGGGTAATGTGCTAAAATGCAGGCTGTTTAAATACAAGGTTGGACTGCTTTTTCAGAACCAGAGTTCAGTTTCAGCATCCTTTTTCCCTGCAGGTCTCCGTTAATATCTGCTTCTGAACTGAATTATGATTCAGTGTCATCATGACATCCAGATAAGCAGTGAATACTGCAGGCAATAGTAACACAATAAATGTATGAAACATATTCAGCACATGCTCTATGTACTCTAGCTGAAAAAAATTTTTCCTCTTTGTGAGACATTTTCAGCAACAACAAGAATTTGAACAGTTTTAAGATTTTTTACATTACTTCTAACTTTATTTGATTTTGTTGTCTTTGAATTTAAAATATTAAACCGTAGGAGAGAATTGTTAAATATAGGCAAAATTGCAAAGACTTATTGGTAGCAATACAATTTTACCAGATGTGAGGTGAGGGGCAATTGTAGCACTAATTATGAAAAAACAAAAAAACAAAAAAAAACATTAACATTTTTTACTTTGATGTGTTCTTCTGTTTGAGATAAAAGTTGGAGCATTGAATCAAATAATTTATAAAAGTATTATATTACTACTATTAACCACTCCCATAATGGGGCAACACTGACTTCACTGATTTACAGTATTTAATTTAACATTATGATCTATTCTCAGTCTATTAACAATAAATTATGTGCATGCGTGTGTGCGCTCGCTAAAGTCAGTTTCTGTGGAAAGCAGCAGCAACAGAAAATGCATTATCAGCTAATAGTCTAATCATATGGAATCATTATCAGTTCACTCTCACCAGAATGTGTTCATATTAAAGGAATACAGTACTGGAGTCCACACCAACAGTTTCCCAAATCACCATTTTTAAGTGGACTTGAGTGTGGCTTGCTGGTGAAGTAAGAGAGTGGCTTTCAAACCAACCATACAAACCAAAGTCAGGCCTTCACCAAAAGCCCCAGTGTGAAAGTGTCCTCAAAGAGGAGAGAGCAGGTCTCTGTGAGAGCCTGTGAACGCCACTTCCCCTCTTGGCCAGGGTGGCCTCCTCCAGTGTGACTGTACGGTTTAGTATTTCAGACAAGGGCTTGGGAGAGAGAATGGAGTTAGTTTACCAGTGTCTTTGAACACTGCGGTAGCACAGTGTAAATGACACCATCCGGTCTGACTCTCTCTATTTCTATGCAACTCTCTCTCACACACACACACACACACACTTGTAGGGAACCACCTGGTGCTATCTGCTGAGAGATCAGATCAGAGGCACCAACGAAGGCCCATTTCCCAGAGTAACCTTGCAGGCACGGCCGAACAGAATGATTGCTTGTTAAGACCATGCAGAGTTTATCTGACAAACATACTGGTTTTCCTACCCAACTGGTTAAATATACAGTACAGGCCTCTGTTGTTTAGTGCTGGAGAGGCCTGCTGAATTATTCATGAGACAAACAAGCCCATGCTGCCGGGGCTGACGCACAATGATCTGTCACAATGGACTTTCTATTGGGTGTCCAGAGAGTTGGTGCTGTCGAAGGGGGCATAGTCTGGGAGGATTTCGTAGCAGACTAGTCTCTCTCAATCTCTCGTTAATATGAGAGTGAGAGGTTGGAAACCCACTGGTCAATTTATGGCTAGAGTTTATCTGGTCATAAAATAGTGCTTTGCACTCATTGGTCCGGGACCATGACGCACTGGAGGCTAATCCTGTTTGCGGTGTGAAAGGGGGAAGAAAGGGGAGGGTATGTGAGAAAAACAGAAACTTCCCCCTGCCCAGACAGAGCTGCAGGTGAATTGGTATTGCCCCTTAACCTTGGGTTGGCACTCTGCTTTGATCTCCAGCACATGCCAGACGCCTATAGGGAAAAGATCAGTGGTGTACTGGGACATGGTGCTAGTAACAGAGACGTGGGGGGTGTGAGAAACAGGGGAGGGATAGACAGAGAGGTGAATGAGAATGTGTACATGTCTTAAAGGGATAGATCAACAAAAATGAAAATTGCATAATTGTTTGCTCAGCTTCACATTTCACATTTGGACTAGGCAATGTATTGAAACATTCACAATCTTAAGCTGTTAAGCATTTTTGTTTGGCCATTAAGTTGCTTTAAGATTGTCATTAGTAGACAGTAACTTAGTTTCATACATCAGTTTAAACTGTGTAAATTAAATGATCCAAAACTCAGATTTTATTTGTCTGCCATCTTTATGAAAATCTGTGGCTATTTACTAATTCAAACAAAACAAGCAAAAATAAATAAATGCATTTATACAATTATGTATTAATAAAATAAAATATCATATAATAATAATCTATAAAAATACATTTATTTAATGTATAAATTATAAAAGTATTATTATAACTTTTTATAAAAATATTTAAAAACGTGGAAAAAAAACTTGATTATTTGATCATTTACTATTTGCATTACACATTTAGAATAAACTTGTTTGTAAAAATGATGGTTCTAATGTGGGGGAGGATTATTATTATTTTTTTTAACCATCTGCTGAAATTTTAAGAAAGGGTTATGTTAAAAAGATAATGGTATACATATTCTTGTATTGATATATGACCCCACCCTAACATATTATTAAAAAAATATATTTACATTAATCCATTTACGTGATGTGTATTCATGGATGTGTCATGTTTATTAATGCTGTAGCATGACTGAGACCACTCTCTTACTGGGTGGTGTGTGTGTCTGCATCAAACTGTATGTTAACTGACGGCAAATGAACTCCCATAAAAGGTTTCAAAAATGGTGTATGATGGTATAAGTGGCTTTGGGCTTGAACACAACCAGATTCATTGAGCTCCTGTTTGTCTTTCCCAAGCCCCGCAGCTTGATTCTGATACAGGAGACCAGGAGCCACTCTAGTGCAATTCATGGTGTGTTAATAAACTCCCCTGTCTGACAGGGCTGTTCATTGCTCTGTTGCTTTGTGTTCTTTTATTGGCAGAAATTGACCCCACCCCCCCGCCCTCCTCTGAGAAAGAAAGAGCCTTTCAAAAGCTGGAGGCAGTGCTCCATTCAAACCGAGCTACAGGATCAGAGGCTTTGCAGGGTGACCTTTGACCCCACAGTGCCACAAGGGTTTGCAAAGCAACAAAAGCCAGTTTTACATCCCTCACAGCCTGACAAGAACATGGTAGGAAATTGTCAATTTATCCAAAGAATGAAAACAAGCCAGGAGAATATTGGTTGACTGAGTTAATGAATGCATTTTTTTTTTTAAATTCACACATTACAACCTTTTACACAAAGGTGAATACGAGTCCTGTTTTTATTTTGTTCAACACTGAGACTCGCCTGCTACTTGCTGAATTGAGAAAAGAGGACCTTGGATTTCTTTGTGCTGTACAGCTAGAGATGTAAAAGGAGAAATCTATAAACTTCTCAACACATTTGAGAGACAAGCAGGGTATAAAAATAAAAAAAACTGAATGAATGAATGAACGTGTGTGTGTGTGTGTGTGTGTAAACAAACAAAACAAACATTCTGACAACTAAATATAGATGACAGAGAAAAGGTTACAACAGACTGTAGTACACTCAACAATAATAAATGCAAGGAATCCTTAGTAGAAAAAGTGTGTGAGTGTGGAAGGGTGTAACAATAGAGTGTTGAGCAGCTACAACATTAAGGAGCGATGAGCAGCTGTGTGTATGCGATTACATGTCTCTGCTGTGAGCAACAATCTCACCCCCCGCTCGACCCCCCGACAGGCCTGGAAACATCTGTGGGAGTTTAATGGAGAGCAGTAAGACTCATATCTGGCGCTTGAGATGACTGTTTGAGACATGAGCAAGCACGGAGTGCCTGATTTATGAGACCAATAGCACTCCAGATTCCTCACTCCACTACAGCACAGCCAGCCCAACTCTTCTTCATTAATCTCCATAAATACTGGCCTGATAAATAAAACAGCCCCACTCTGGTGAAAAATAAGGACGCCATAACCAAACCATAAAGCAAGCTGTCTCAATAGCCCCCTTTAAGTGCGACAGTGTGGGCAAAGCTCGCAAACTGCAGGCCCTGATGATCTGGAGTATGGTTACGGTGTTTAACAGGACAGTCTCTTCTGGAAATACAGCTATATATATATATGACAAAGCTATGTTTAAAATTGGCTATTATGTGATAATCAAGTGACTTAAAAATAAAAGGGACTCCTTTGCCTTAACAAAAGGTAAACTCAAACAAAAAGCTATATGTACAGTTCTAAACAGGGTCGGACAAAATTCAGAATGAAACCGACAGCAAAAATTGTAAATGCAATACAAAGAAAAACAACACATGGAATGCATATTGGGAAATTAATGTTTCATTTCACCTTGTGATGATGAAATGTATAAGCTAGATCAAAATTTTCTACAGATATAGGCATCTATCTATATATCCATGCCTCCTTTCCTGAAGTAAAAATGATTAATTTATTTGAAATTCAATTCTACGTCCCTGTAGGGCTGGGTGATATGGCAAAAAAATTAAAAAAAAAAAAACATTTGAACGTTTGAGCAACTTGATTCAAGTATCTTTTTCTTTATTAACCCTCTAGTTAAAGAAATGTTTATTTCAAGTGCACCACACATAAAGCTGTCAACATGATGTAAATGTTAAACAAATCACTTGTTAAATATCTTTTAAAAAAAGATGCATGCACTACAGCTGCATCTGGTAAAAACTTGTCTTGAACATAATCACATGTTCCGAAATAATACAAGAAAAAAAAAAAAAAAAAAATGACTGAATGTATAACACCAGTAGAGTAATATTAGATATAAATGTTCAGTAAAAACAATGAACAGATCCTTCTGTCTGTCACCATGATTCAAACATGACATTTCAGACATACAGTAGTAGATCTTTACAGGATTTTATTAGATTAAGCTGACTTTCCCATGCTTTGCTCACATCTATTTGTCTAAAAATGTGGCAGTCCCATCTTCCTGCATTTTTTCCTATTCCACTGCCCACATTGCATCTTTGTCAGCACAAAAGCGCATTCTTATGGTCCTTCACAGAGCGTGTCACACATGAAATTAACTGTGCCAAAACATTCAATTTGAATGAATGGATTTATAAAATAGCTGAACAGCTGACTCTCTTTGAAAACACAATTATTTACCACTTTCACCCCACACTGTCAGTTCAATGCTCACCGGAATGGATAAAAATGTATTTACACAGCATTCAGTACAGGAAAGCTTGGTCATTATTTATTAAACCGGGAATTTAATTAAACTAAGATCTCAAGGCTCATGTACCGATGTTCGTTTCACGTAATGATTACTGAAGTAATCAGCGTTCCCTTATTTATTTTCTAACAATAGCTTCTCGGTGTTAGAAAGATCTTGATTGAGAAGGAGCCACAATTTGTGACCTTCTTAGACAAACTCAGTTCTTCGCTGCAAAAACCTATAAAAACATGATTTTATCTCTGCTAATTTATACCGATAGCTATGCAAACCTCAACAGTGTAGCCAATCCCGTAATTAAGGTTTGTGGTTCCCTTAAAGACGTCGTAGCCAGAACAAGGTTAAACAAGGGTTCAAATCACAAATGGGTCTCACACGCTATACACTTTGGAACGGAGGGCAAGTAGGATATTTTATCCTGCATTCTGCACCATAACTCTAATCATGGTGATAAATCAAGGTCATTCAGACTGGGCAGACTGCAACTGTATTGTAACAGAATCTGAGGAGAGCCAGGGCTGGGAACTAGGCCATTAGGTCCTCTCAATCCCCAGCTTTGGATAAGGTTTCTCTAAGCATGTAGTTAACTACACTCAGGAAATGATTCCTCTCCAGACCATTAATGCACTATAGAATAATAGATACACTAAGGACCGTGGCAGATGTATTTCTGCGCCTATAAAGCCTTCTCTCAAAATCCCTCTTTGCTTGCCAAACGCAACACCTCTTGCTCCAAAGCTGCGATGCAGCCTATAAAGGTTGGCCCACTCTATGCGTTCCCAGACAAGGCAGAATGTTAACAGGGTCAGTGCTGGGGATTGAGCCCTGCAGTTAAATCTATTTGAAAATGTAAAAATGTGAATTCTGCTTTATAATGGCTCCCGCAGGTCCCGGCGTTACGGGCCAAAAGAAGCTTCCCCGAAGCCAACTGCTGGATCAGATTTCAGCCCTTCTACCCCTCCCAGAACTAGAAAAAAAAAAGTTGAAAGACAGACAGACGGAGAAGGAGAGACATTTAATGCACATTTAACTTTGTCTTTAAACAAACAACCATACCAAAACAATTCAATTATCCCATCGTCCTTGGGGCCACATACTGATTTATCGAGCCATGGCACCTGAGACGCAGATCAGTCCAGGTCTCCACTCTCTCGCTCTCATTTGACTTGCCCTCGCCCACCAAAAAACCCTCTCATTCTCTCCCTGTCTTTCAGACCCCTGGGTTCCTGTTAAAAGTCTGAGCAAGAGATCCAAAAGAGAGGGGCCAGGCCCTGACAGCCCTGCCTGAGATTACAGCGAGAATTTCGTCTTTGAATGAAAAGCTTGTTTATCCGAGTTAACGCTGGCAAATTTGCCTCTCCACATCCAGCCCCTGTTAGCTTTGGCAAGTCATGTGAAACGCAGCTGTAGCGCTACGCAAACACCAATGGGGCTGTTCTGCGCCACGCTTCTTTTCTCTTTTCGACACTTTTGGGAGCTGGAGAAATTATCCAGCACACCTGGGAATGCCGAAGCCGCTCGCCGTCCAACTTTAACTACTTGAACTGACTGGCAGAGGTTTAAAATTTGGTTAGCTGTAATTATTCTTGAGTCTGGCGTTCACACAAAGAAATCAATAACAGATCCTCATGAGCATTCACTGGGCACAAAAAAACTATTAGTTATAAAATGTCTGTCTGATAAAACACTCAAACAATGACAGTGCAGCATAACAAAGGAAGTGAATAAAAGGGAGAAGTTTTATATTTTCAAAGTAATAGTTATGCTACACGCTTCACCGGTAGCTGCATTTATGAAGGTCGTACTTTCATTTGACCATGGAAATTCTTTGTATTCTTTGTATCTCATTGTACTGGGTTGAATATAATTTTACGTGGCCCAGTCTGAAAATTAAAATCGAAGACTATCAGTCTTCGATTTTCAAAAAAAAAGAAAGGAACACACAAAAAACACCAAAAACAAATAATCTTGCTCAGATCCTCCTGAGATTGAAACAAAATGAAGAAGCACAGCTGTGGCACAACAACCACTTGTTTAATATTATTTCAATGATGACCTTGTGGGCCATAATTTCTTGTCAGGCCAAATTTGACTTCTAGTTTCCATAGCTCATGATGAAATATTCATCTCAGGAGCTTCCCGATCCACAGCACAATTCGGACCAGTAATGAACAATACAGATTCAAAAGGGGATACAATTTCACAAACAAAGAAAATTACCAAGCATCTTGAATCCCCCTGCTGGGCGACTATCCCGGTCAATTAAAATGATTCCACTGATGCTTTTCTTTAAAGGTTGTTCTTTTCCTTTTGTCCTCTGTTTAGCATACAGTGTGCATTTGACACGATCAAGGTCAGGACTAATTATGGAGCCAAATCCAGTCACTTTTATTTCTTAGTCAAAAGCATGATGTACCATGTTTACCAATGTCAAATCCTGCTATGAGCGGCTCCTTCTCAGCCTCAGGGCACTGGCCAACAATACTGCTTCTTCAAAATCCCCGACCCGAGTTTACTACTCTACACTGCACCGCTAATTTAAGCTATAATCAAGGGGTTTCATTCATTAATACTGCTTAAGAAAAGCTGTAAGCAAATCTCTAATGATTTAATCTCCCCCGTGCTCTCTCACACACCCACACCAGAGTATTTGTGTTAGGCTAATGTGCTAATGATTAGAGCCCACATCTCCACCTCCCGCCGCTCCTTAAAGAGCAGTACAGAAGAATAACAAACGGCTGCCCACCACAGGAATCCACGGCTGCTCCACCGGCACTGATGATTGGCATGAAGAAACTACACCCACCTCTAAAAACACACACGCTACCTGCTGAATAAAGTGCAGATCAGCCGTCACAAAGACTATTGAGATCACAAATCATTACTTGATTGCTCTTACAAATTACAAAGAGCTTAATAAGTACATACCAGGCAATGATGTGATGAATTCAATCATACATTCATACTTTATCGTACTATCCTTCAAGTAACCGAGCATGTGTGAGAATCACTTGGAACAGTGGAAAGTAAAACATTTGGAGCATCGATAAATCAGATATAATAAACACCTCAACATGCCATAAGAAATCAGAATTGTCAGTTTTGATGTCATGGCAACTTTAAACTGTCAATCAAAAACCTCCAATACCCCTAAAAGACTTAAAAACCTGTTCACTGTAGTACCCTGCACCATAAATATACATAAATAAAATATAGTTAGTTACTGTGTTTGTGTGTTTAATATGAACAAAGACTACAAATAAGAACTGTACATTTAAATAACTATGATTCACCTCAACTTGCTGAAATGTGCCTCAACACAAATTTCATTAAGTTTAAATGCATTTAATTCATCAAGAAAATAAAATTTACAAAACATGTCACATCTCACATTAAAACTAGTAAAATTTTTAGACCATTTAGAAATTAAGAACAGTTTAAACAAGACAAATGAGTTAACTAATCAAAATATAACAGTCAACACAATGTAAAATCTGATTTGACCCCATTTTTCTAAAGTAGTCTTATTGTGAATGATATTCATGCACAGTATGTTTGTCTTTGAAATTGATCTAGAACTTGTTCTACCTCTGAAGCAGCTTCTTCTCTGAAACGGATCAAGATACTGGATGAAAAAAATTTCAACAACCAAAAAACTATTTGATTATGGTTTTAGTGACCTCTCACATCTCAGTCCATTCTTATTTTTAACGGGGCATTATTTATCATCCAACACTTGATGGATACAATCCTGCTCACTTGTGCCACATTACAGAAGTAAAATGGGCTGTGATCAGCAAATCACATTAACTTAACCTCTTTGTATTTAACTCATTTAATATATATTAAAAAAAAAATTTTTTTTTTAATTAAGTTATCTTGGAAGCTCTAAAACTTTCGCAAATCAATTTTTCCCTACCACGGACATTGCGCATAATGCGCTAAAAAAGGCAAACAAACCTGGACTAAGACCCCCAGACCCTCACAAGCAAATAAACAGAAGCACTTGTGTGAGGCAAGCAAGTACAGAAGTAGCTCTGTACAGCAAAGGCAATACATCAAAACAACGAGACAACACAGTAACACCTGTTCAGGGTGCATGCTACCATTTCTCTTTCTCACGCACTTTCTTTTTAAAGACAAATATAGTTGCAATTGTAGCTTGTCACAGGGTGACCTGCTTCCTCAGCAGACCTCCTGCAGGTCTCCGGAGATGCTCTGGCACTGATCTCAGCACAGCTGCACCTCACCAATCTTAACTGCCAATCAAAATACGACCTTCTTTCTTTTCAAGAACACGCCGGAGATGCTCCCGTGTTCGCACACAACTACAGCTATTGCTATGCTAATTCCTGTCTAATTTCTCACCCCCCTTCTCTCCCTCCCCCTGTCACTTAGATAAACAGAGGTCATCAAACATCCCAGAAAGCATGGCATGCTCTCCCCGAGAGGCCTGACGATTTTTATGAATTATGGAGGGAGCTTTAAAGCATACTGCCTTCACTTTAATTAGGTCTGAGTGTGCAATGTCGTCTCTATGGGAAGCCTAGAAGCAACATATGAGACAACTCCTCCTCTGTACTGTAATATCCCTGGGCACAAACGTCCACGCTACACTATGCTGGGTTGCCAACATCTACAAATCAAGTCAATGGCTAAGGAGAGAGCTATTAATTTCTCTGACTGTTTCTTCTGGCTTCTAACAAGATCTTCTCAGAATGATGCACATTTAAGCATATTTGGGAAAGTTGATATAGGTTTCAATGACAGTCCATAAGCAACACCAACTGAAGCATGTCTGCAACTAAACTCGACTTTGCAGAACAGAAATCTAAAGGCTAGTTGAACCCTGACCCAAGTATTTAATTCATAAATCATACAAGCCTTTATTAATAGCTATTAAAAGTAACTAGAGAGGAGTAAAACACTATAAGCATCATTCAACTGGTATGTTAATGATAAGTCAGCAATGTGAACAAGACATACGAGCAGACAGGTAAATCAGCATGATGTTAGTGGTGTTAATTAGTGCATGCTAACTAGGCATGAATTTAACAGCACCACTATACTATAAAATGGCCTAGACAGACAAGCTGAGTGATTATATATATATAAAAAAATAAAGAACCTAACAGTTGGATTTTAAACCGCTAATTGGGAGTGGAAACTTGGCCTTTATTGCCTGGGATGATACCAATCAAAACAATGGCAGCATGGATCACTGCACAGGTTAATGACATGCAGGAACAACATTTCTATAAAACTTGCAATTACCTTGACAGTTTATGCTCTGAAGGAGCCTGAAGACTCTGACAGCCATCTTGTTTGCTGCTGCAAGCAGTCTGGTTGGAAAAATAAACTTTTCAATGTCATATGGAAATAATATTATTTCTGGGATGAAATGAGGCTCATATTCTGCGATGTATAACTCCTTAACCAGTCTTAAAGGAAAAGTTCACCAACAATTCTGTTATCACTTACTCACTCATGTTGTCCCCAACCGGTTTTATTTACTTCTGTGGAACACCACAAAAGGAAATTTTGAATGCAGTTCACAGTTTTTTTTGTTTTTTTAATAATTTTTTTAGGCTCAATTTAGTTTGGACCCCACTGACTTTCATTATAGGGGGCAGTGTGGGAACAGTGAGACATTCAAAAAATATATTTTGTGTTCTGCAGAAGACTGAAACGACATTAGGTTAAAGGGATAGATCACCCAAAAATCATAATTATGTTATTAATAACTCATGTCGTTCCAAACCTGTAAGACCTCCATTTATCTTTGGAACACCGTTAAAGATATTTTAGATTTAGTCTGAGAGCTCTCAGTTCCTCCATTGAAGCTGTGTGTACGGTATATTGTCCATGTCCAGAAATGTAAGAAAAACTTAATAAAAGTAGTCCATGTGACATCAGAGGGTCAGTAAGAATATTTTGAAGCATCAAAAATACATTTTTGTCCAAAAATAGCAAAAACTATGACTTTATTCAGCATTGTCTTCTCTTCCGTGTCTGTTGGGAGAGTTCAAAACAAAGCAGTTTATGATATCCGGTTCGCGAACGAATCATTCGATGTAACCAGATCTTTTTGAACCAGTTCACCAAATCAAACTGAATCTTTTTAAACTGTTCACGTCTCCAATATGCATTAATCCACAAATGACTTAAGCTGTTAATTTTTTTAATTTGGCTGACACTCCCTCGAAGTTAAAACAAACCAATATCCCGGAGTAATAATGACTCGTAAGCCACACAATGACTCGTTGACGAACCGTCAAGAACCGTTTCTGTCAGACGCATCCGATTCGAGAACCGAGGAGCTGATGATACCGCGCATGTGTGACTCAGCGTTAAGCAGACCGACCCACAGAGCATCTGAACTGAACTGATTCTTTTGGTGATTGATTCTGAACTGATTCTGTGCCCAGGTAAACCGAAGGCTTGAATCAAGGGCAATCATCGCCAATGACGCCATTACGTAGAGCACAAAAGAACTGGTGAACCGTTTTCTTTAACTGATTTATTGAATCGAACTGTCCGAAAGAACTACTGGTGATCCAAAAACCGATGCAACCGGTTCTTGACTCGTGAACGAGTCATTATCTGGCTCGGCTAGGTGTTCATCTTCAGTTCTGTCTTCACAGCAGTTCAGTCAGTGTACTGTTTGAGTAAATAAATTACTCCGGGATATTGGTTTGTTTGAACTCAGAGGGAGCGTCAGCCAAATTTTAAGTCATTTGTGGATTAATGCATATTGGAGACGTGAACAGTTTAAAAAGATTCAGTTCGATTTGGTGAACTGGTTCAAAAAGATCTGGTTACATCGAATGATTCGTTCGCGAACCGGATATGACAAACTGCTTTTTGAACTCTCTCACAGACAGACACGGAAGAGAAGACAATGCTGAATAAAGTCATAGTTTTTGATATTTTTGGACCAAAATGTATTTTTGATGCTTCAAAATATTCTAACTGACCCTCTGATGTCACATGGACTACTTTGATGATGTTTTTCTTACCTTTCTGGACATGGACAGTATACCATACACAGTTTCAATGGAGGAACTGGGAGCTCTCGGACTAAATCTAAAATACCTTAGACTCTGTTCTGAAGATAAATGGAGGTCTTACTGGTTTGGAACAAATAGTTATTAATGACATAATTATAATTTTTGGGTGAACTATCCCTGTAAGTAAAAAAAGCTGAACTACAGTAATCCTTTAAGATTTGAAGAGCTATAATGTGGCAATTAAAAATTAGCTGAAGGAACTAAAATCAGATCTTTGCGAATGTTGAAAACAATTGGTGGAAAACCAAATTGAACAATATCTGAGTTCAAAACCAATTTACAGCAATCCATGGATTCTCCAGAGAGTGCACAGACTGCCAAAGCTGTAAATCGCTGTGCACAGGTGTGTGCAGTAATTCTTGGGGATGTGAGGCATGTGACAGTAGACAGGCGGACGGTGACAGCAGAACCGACACTGGATGCTCATCTGAAGAATTACAGCCACGGCTGGATCCCAAAGCCATTACACAGCATGCTGTGAAGCGGTCACTTTCAACTCATGCCGAAAACACTGGCCAGGAAGTGCTTCACTTCAGGGATCCTGGAGTAGATGGAGATTTCTGAACATTTCTGTGGCTTCAAGATCATTTTTCAAAGCAAGAATGGATCGTTGAGTTCTTATGTCATTGGTGCCACTAGTAACAGAGCCCTAGCCACTATGAGGAACTAAGTCAAGGTTCAAAGTTGTATTTGTCACATGCCCAGTGCTACCCTGTAGTACAAAAAATACATATACATATATATATATATATATATATATATATATACATACATACATATATATATATATATATATATATATATATATATATACATACATATATATATATACATACATACATATATATATATATACATACATATATATATATATATATATATATATGTAATAAAATGTTATTTATTCCTGAGATGGAAAAGCTGAATCTACAGTTTTCAAATATCACGTGACCCTTTAGAAATTATTCTAAAATGCTGACTTGCACTTCAGAAATTGTTGGAAACATTTGTACTGCTTAACATTTTTGTGGAAACACAGAGAGAGAGAGATGCTCTTTTTTTAATCAGGATCTTTAATAAAAATCTGAATAGATAATTGTAAATGGATTAATCTATCCATCTAGACAGGCAGACACTATGACTCACAGAGTCTAATCATTTCTTCAAGCCATCTCGAGCAAGGTCACAGACATTTGTATATAAAAGAACAGACTGAGTAATGTCACTAATTACACAAACTTACAAAAAAAAAAAAGCAAGAGGAAAAACTCTTGTTTAGACACACTTAATGACAAGCAGAAACTGATCTGTAACATTGCAGCAGTAAATTGCAGCCTCCAGCCAGTTCTATTACGGAGAATATTATGGCGATTAAAAACAGACTGAAAAATCCATCCCTGGTGGTCCTCTCAATAACATGGAGACATCATGACTCTTGCCAGCTCTGCTCTTGGAACCTGCCTGCTTCTAATTTTGCAGAAAGAACAGCTCATTTCTGGACAGACCCAATTCATTCTGTCTTTCTGGTGGGGAGGTACATTCTCCTGTCAACTTGGGAAAACAGGGGCCTCTTTGATGAACTTCGGAGCAAAAACTTTACTTCATCTGCTACTCAACTGTCCAGTGTTTAAATAAACAACCAAAGAGCATTTGCTTTATAATCATATCTGGAAACAAGCTTAAGGATTGGGTTTCTATTGTTCAGTTGTTAAAAATATTGTGCATGACGGCACATAACATAAGCTTTACCTAACCTCATCCATCACCGCGCTTAAATACCCAGTAGAACGAAGCCCAACAGCACACTTCGACACTACAAAATTTATAGACAATGGGATAGAAAAGACATGAATCAGTACATTTAATCAGCACAGGCTGAGATGTAGTTACGAGTCTGACTTTAACATCTCCATTCTCTTGGAATGTGACAAAAACTTTAATGCCACTAAAGGTTTATGACCTGGCATCGGTGGAAGCTATCTGCAAACTACCCTACGAAATCGAGTCAAGCCCTCAAAGGAGGAAGCAAAGCATTTAGGATATGAAAGATGTTCAAATTCCAGCACTTCTTAATGACCCAAATATTCCTGACATCGCTCAGTGTGAAAGAACAGAAAGGACATTTTATAGATCACGACTTCAGAACAGAAAAACAAAATGTTCTGGCTGGAAGGAGAGTGGAAAGATTTCGATTCCACACCATTTGGAAGACTTTTCTGGTTTAGTGGCATCCTATGAGCGCAAGCATCCAAAAGCCCAGCGCAGTAAGGCAGGCTGCAGCTCTGCAGGGAGCTTGAGCAAGCATGCAATGGTACGAAGCAGAATGTTAGTGTCTTGTCTGTCACCTGCTGTGTGTCACCAGGCTCCTGTCATTTCCCCCCATTCATTTTTCACAGTCACTCAACACTTAGACTCTCCATCTCCTCTATATACTCCTCCAACGCTGTCATTTTGGGAAGAGAAACAGAACACGAAAAGACTAGTACTGACACTACCAGATAAAAGGATGTGTTCGTCATCTAAAATTTATATAACCTGTTTATTCTGCTCTGCTCCAGCTGTCTGCATGACTATATTACATACCCAAACTTAAAAACTACCTAACTAACTATCAATTATTATTAATAAGCAGCAAATTACTTTTGTTGTTCGTGGTAAGTGGATGAGGATTTTTTTTTTTAATCATTTGTAAATGCACAGTGATTACACTCAGTTTCTCAAAAACTAAATATTTCAGAGCTGAGCATAACTAGAACAATTTATATTCAACAACAAAATTTTATTCACTTTCCTTTCCCAGGCCTGGAAACCATAATATTGAAATTCCCTGATATTTCCAGGTTTTCCAAGAACCCTGCATTAGTCATGAACACCACAGGTGTCAACCTGAATCACTCAGATTACTGATTTCATGAAATTTCAGCTTGTGATGATTTCTGAGTGAGTGAGTTGTTTACCTATCCATTGGGTTGTTAACAGAGGCCATTTCCAACAGTTTTCCAGCAACCCATTTGTGCAGACTGCCAGTATTTCGCTGCTGCCACCTCAGAAGGCAACAAGCTTAAAAGACCTCAAGACACTTTGTTCTTTTATTTTTGTACCATTTATTATTTTCCTCAAACTTTTATTTATTTTTTTATAAATGAACTGCCTCCCTGGAGAAAACATCTATGAAAGATTAAAAAGAGAAAGCAGGTAAAAGTCAGTAAGACAGAGGACAACTAGGGAAAAGAGGATGATGACCCTAAAAGATGACTTTCCATGTAATAGCTGTTCTTTCTCCTGGTCACATCTGTCATTGATTTTTATCTGGAGGCTTCCTCAGGACTGCATTAAGACTCCAGCAGAGCAAACATAAACAGGAGAGCGAATCCGGGACTGGCAGGGAACACACCGAAGCTAAAAAGGCCAAAGCGTCTTTTCATGTAGTCCAGCTAGCATTTGTGCTACTGCCCGAGATCTTTCACATGACGTAAGGGGATTTGGGATGGATCTGGGAAGTCTGACGTGCTACTTTTCTTTATCAGTACAGTTGCCGAAATCCACAGTACAGTAATTGTACCAATGGGCACATAAATCAGTCTTAATTTAGCCATAATGATGCAGGGGGGGTAACACTACTTCACTTTTCAGATGTTCATCAAAAAAAGGACACTGATGTTGTGCTCCATTATAGACAAATAAACTAGAAGGAAGTGACTAATTTCCTGGACAGAGTCCTAAGTTCGGACGAAGGGAAAAACAACACTGACAACAGGATTTGCTGAGAGAGAAGCACCAAGCAAGAGCTCTGCCTGTTCTATATCAGGAGCCGGTGCTGATGCCAAATGAACAGCTTTGTTACTGCTCCAGTTATGAGACGGACTGGGGGCCCAGTGTTCAGCAAGGTGCCGTGTCATGAATATTGAACGGATGGCTAAAAAGCGCCTTATCCTCCAGAACAGGCCGGGGTTAAAGGACAGACAAGACCAGGCTGAGCTTTCTATAAGCTTCGTCCTCAAAGAGATCTGTAGCAATTTAGATTGCAATGAATAATTGTGCCAAAAATAAGAGAGGCCGCAAAGTACACAGAGTTCGAGTGCGTTTGTTTGCGTGTGTGCGCGAGAATGGGGAAAGAGTTTCGTATTTCACCCTCAGGCCCCTAAACACACAGTTTATGTCCATATGTCGTTCAGATGCTTGTGTCTCAAATGAATCTCCAATGCCTCCCTGGAGTACATAACATTAATCAACAAGCTTACTTACGAGGCGCTACCCACACTGTAAAACCCCCGCCAGCTAATGACAGCCCTGCAAGAGTTAATTAACCAATATGGAAATCCATACAGCCCACAGCTTGTAAACTGTATCCCGCATATTATCGGTGGTTTAGTCAAGACATTGATTTTATATGTAGGTACATGATATGGAGCTGATTGTGTAACCACACACTGAACCGCACGGTTTAGTACTGAATGAATGAGTGCTTTAATTAAGACCTGAGAAAGCTGCAGTCAATTTAATTCAGGGAGCGGTGAGAATTACAACCACACCACCAGTAAAGCAATTGACTAAATCCACTGACTGATTCTTCAAAAGCTCATGTTGAGGAAAAACAGGATCTAGTTTTACATCCAACCCTATTGGATTTAGTTAATAAATCTGTCATTTAAACAATACAAAGATCTTTAAGCACCAGGCATGTTTATATTTTTATTTACAATATTCTATCTCCAACCGGTGGTATGTGTAGGGGTGTCCTTAAAGGGATAGTTTTACCAAAATAAACATTTCGTCATTTCTTACTCAACCTATGCTCACAAAACGCATCACTACTTCTATGATGAATGTTGACAAGTAGATCTAGGATGAACATCAAAATTTATAGTGAATGAGGATTTAAACGACAAGTAAATGAAGTCTGTTCTTCACATAAAGCTTTCTTTTTGGGTATAGGTTTTAAAGAGAATTTGAATGGAACATTGAATCCATTAATTAATTTCACTTTTAAAAATGTTTTACAGTTTTAGAATATATTTTACACATGAACCCAATACTTTTTATAATAATACTTTATACAAATACTTCCCATATATTACACTACATTTCTTTTAAAGTGATTTTTTTACCAAATTCCAAACAGAATTTAGCAGCTAAGTATATGTATATGTATATGTATGTATATACATGTATGTATGTATCTATGTATGTACACACACATATGAGAGAGAGAGAGAGAGCGCGAGAGAGAGAGAGCGAGAGAGAGATTGAATCACTTGATGTGTTATCCAACCATTTTGTATTATTACTAATTATATAATAACTAAAAGAAAAACACTTTTGGTTCTACTTTAGAGTTACTGGAAAATGTGTTATATCACATAACTCCAATAGCATTTTCAAGCTTAATTTATTCATTTTTGCCAACATAGCAGGATGCTGTAGTAAACCATAAACCACAAGCCTCAGCTTTATAGTCAATTTAGTGCCGAGTGAGATCTTCATATAATAACTATACATTATAAACACTGATTAACAATATTCATCACTCTGCAATGCATTAGCGAGACAGTTGCTCAATGCCATTTCTCACACAAACTAAACATATGTTTTTCATTGATACCAAGACCACGTGCTTGTGAAAGGTTAACTATATTCTGAACATGTTTTTGTGGGTGGGTGTGTATATATGCAAATGCTCACGCACAGTATGGCTTTGTTTGTAACAGTGAGAAAATATCCTTTCCTGCCATATCCCACGTCTCATTGCTTCCTCCTACAGTCTGAGGCCCTTCTTTAGTGTGATAGCAAGAGAATGAAGAAAAGACAGTCTATTTATATCTCTCCCCACCAAGCCCTCCTTGGTAGTTGCCTGCAGTTAATCATTATTCATAATGCGGGGGAAGCGTCACCTTCACCATGTCACGTAACACTAAGTGCTGGAAGGATCTAAGAGTTCCGTGTTCATCACCATTTGTCACATCTGAACGCCTGCATCTATAAATACACATGGTGACTATGCATGTGCCACTCACTTTGACCTTTCCACAATGTCCCAGGGCTTGACTCATCTCTGCTGCCTTTGTAACACCACCATGCTATATCGTGTAACATAAATGTTTTCGATTTTAAAAATTGAAAGTGCAATGTATTCCTGAGACGGAAAAGCTGAATCTTAGTGGAGCGACCTGGACAGCGACGCCATCTTGGAATGCATTGATGCATAAAGACACAAAACGATCAGTCTGTGCAAGAAACTGAACAGTATTTATATAGGTTTTTTTTTTTTAACCTCTGGTTCACAAAATATCCAAACTGTTTGAACTCTCCTAAGCACATCCTCCTGAGTGCAGACTTATAAGTGCATTACCGCCACCTATTTCTCAAGAGGACCATTGACACTCCTAATTGAAATTGTAGATCGAATATCAATGGTCCATTTGAGTGATAGGTGGCAGTAATGCATTTATAAGTCTGTGATCAAGCAAGAAGAAGACTACGCCTCAAGGCCTTCTGCTGAGCAGCACTCAGGAGAGTTTAAGCAGTTCGGACACTGCATGAATCAGAAGTAAAAATTCTATAAATACAGTTCAGTTTCTTGCACAGACTGATGGTTTTGTGTATTTATCAATGTATTGTCACGAGTCACAGGGTTTAATTTGTGTTTGTTTATTTTTATTTGGTTTATTGTATGTTTTAGCTGTGATTACCATCCACTTATAATAATAAGCACATTATAATAATAAATAAATCCAATCTGCATAAGTATATACTGCCTGTAGCAAGTGTTTTTTTCTTTTAGAGACCAACCATATTGAATGGATTTATAGGTCAGATAAATAAAGCACAAGCCTATGAACAGTGTATCACCTGCTCTTTTAGACTATGAGGTCTTGAGATAAGACGAGAGCACTCTGATAAACGAGAGCGCTCAAAGAGAATTGGGAGCCCATGCTGGGAGGCCGGTGGACTGATCAAACCGTAGATTAGAGCTGTTATGATCTACTCCGCTCTCCAACTCCCTATGAGGCACAAATGGTGAAATATTAGCTGAGACACAGCCCATGTGCTCCAGCTACAGACAGCCTAGTAGTCTAGAGTATCCACCCCTACACACTTCTAGTAAACAACCTTTGGGTGGAAGGAAAAGAAAAGGTGCGATTTCACAAGAATTCTGCTAAAGCTCTCCCTCAGCATTTGGGTGTAACCTGTGTAAGTTGTTCTGGTCTCACGAGAAATGCTCCGCTTCCTGTGCAAAACGGAAATGGATGCCAGTCCACTGCTCTCCAGGAATGCACAAGGTGAGTCTGTTAGGCTTTTCCTTTGCAGGGTGCTTAATTGTCTGTGACCCTTCATACACTCAGGAAGGAAATAAACGGTTCTTGGCAGCGCAGTTGTCTGAGAAGCTGGCGCTTTTGAATGTTAACATTCAATTAACCTTCTGTCGAGAAACAGAGGAGCATGCTTAATGATGGGGCTGTTTTCAGCTTCTCACTGCACATCATCTCCAAAACCTGCAGGTATTTAGCGATCATTAATCAGACAACCTCCCTGTGCTCAAAGTACATGAAAAATTCCCTCTGCAGAAATCCAGAACAATGAGGAGGATTTTAAACTTGCATGTATCTAAATCCTCAATCGCATAAAGGGAGGTATTGAGAAGTTTTTCTACTTTCATTCTCTACATTGTGAATATCGGACACAGATGTTACGGCCATTCAGCATGGAGAGTTTAGTGTTCCCTGGTATGTGTCTTGTTAATCTCATGGAGTCTTGAGAGCTTTCAAAACTTTCCTTTCTTCTGCACTAAAATGTCCTTTCGTCAAACGTTTCCCATTGCCAAGTTTGATACACGTGTAACATTTGCCATTTTCCTCCTCTTTCCACTGAGACTAGCACTTCCATGAAAGACAAAAATATATATATATTAACTCTTTATCGAGAAAGGTCAGATGGACACACAAGAGACTTTTTTTCAAAGGAAAGTAAAGAAGTCTGTTAAGTCAAACATGAGGTCATGGAATGTTTCGTCTTCTAGTCTGATGTCTGGTTCTAGGCACCAACTTTTCCCCAATTTAAGTTTCCATGCAAAAAAATATGAACTGGGAAAGGCCTTTGAGTGCTGAAGAGAGTTAAGTGATTTTCTTCACAGAAGAGTTCCAACTACAGAGTGCACATGTGTTTCCAATAAAAGAGTCCAGTTTGAGTCCAAGGTTGGGCCCCCTCACCACTTTGAAAAAGAATCTGTGAAGGCACCATGGGCCAGCGACAAATGGAAAAAAGGAAAACATAAGAAGCTGAGGAAAGAAAGATTGCAGTAGCAAAGATATCCTTTTGCTTGCTTGCTTTTGTTCACCCAAAAATGAAAATTGTCATGATTTGTTCACCCTCATGTCAGTCCAATCCTGAATGGACTTTTCTCTACAAAACCAAAAGGAGATATTTCTTAAGAATGGTGGTAACCAAACAGTATTGGTGAATAATGAATTCTATTGTATGGACAAAAAAATTAAGACAGATATTTTTACTTTTGTGTTCAAAAGAATAAAGAAAGTAATTTAGCTTTGGAATGACATGAGGGTAAGCAAATTATGACATTTTTTATTTCTAGGTGAACCCTTTAATATGAAACACCAATTGCATTACACTTATGATTTTAGAAGTTGTTTTTAAAATTTTTTAGATAATCAACCTTATTAAGACTCAATATCTTCCTGCGACAATATGCATGTGCTCAGAAGTGGCAACTGTTCAAAGCCGAAGGCCTATCGAGCTCTAGAGGAGTAATTTAACCTCCCAATGGGGGCAGCACCTAACAATTGCTCTCTGTTAGTAAGTGTCAGCCTCTTCCCCTCTCAAACTCTCCGTTGCTCAAGGGGCCACACCAGGGGTGCACATGTAACAGAGCAGAGCATTGGATCACAGTGCTGAAGAATGCTTGGGGAACACTGTATATACAGTGGAGGAGAGTGTGATTCTCTGCCCTGGCTTTGATGTCTGGGGCTGTAGAGCAGCGCTGGTGCGTTCTCTTTGCAGTGCTATATAAAGAGAATGGGAGATCATTACTTTCTGCAGGTGAGAATTTTCAACTGTGAAAATCCTGTGGGGCAGAGTGGTGCCTGTTAGACTAAGCCTATATGTCTCCTGCACAAACTTACCAATTCAGACACTTCAAAAGAACCATCCGGGTAGGCTTAGAGCTGAACCATTAATAGATTTATATTGACGTCCTATACAAGAACGAGGAATGTATGCAGTAACAGAATTAAATGTCTTAAAGGGATTGTCCAGACATAAATATTCTGACATCACTTATTCAACTTTATGCTGTTCCAAACCCATATTACTTACTTTCTTCTGTGCAACACAAAAAGAGAAATTCTAAAGAATATGCTTGTTGCTCTTTCCATATGATTACAAGGAACGGGTACTAGAGCTTTCAAACTACAAAGAGCATCATAAATGTAATATTTAAATTTTCATTTCAATATTTTACAAAGCCATTAGATGAAAAGGTAAGTTGTAAAACCAGATCAGTCTGGTGTGTGCATGAATCACTGAGAATGATTCCGTAAACTGAATCAACCAATTCATTAAAAGGTTCTCATTCAAAATAATGACTGAGTCGTTCAAAAACTTTAACAAAGTGAATCAAATTATTAATGGATAAGATCTTAATAAAATAAAATGCTTCATTCACAAATCAGATATCTCTACTTGACTCCTCAACAGTTATGAAGGAGATCTAAGCCGGAGTTTTAAGTGAACTTTTTCAATGACAATTTTAGTCTATTTCTTACAAAAAGATATCAAATGGCTTTAAAAGACTTTAAATATAGTGCACAATTCATGTATTCTTGTCATTTTGAAATTTGACGGTCCCATTTTTTACAACTTTTGTATTCCACAGAAGAAAGCAAGTCACACATGAAGGTGAGTGAGTGAACTGTGAGTGACTGGATCTTTAAGAAAGACTCTTTGGGGAATCTGTTTTTGCTGTGTGTTTCTCTGAAGCGCACAAATGGAAGGATGAGAAAGGAGAGGGAATAAGTTAGCAAAAAAAAAAAAAAAAAAAAGCAGATCGGTTTGATTTCAGATAGCTCTGCCTCTCCAGTGACTAGTTGTCCTTGTGTAAATGGTCTACCTATCTTGGTCAGGTACTGGGAGTGGAACATCCTCCTCCACGACTTCCGAGCAGTGCCCGAGGCTGAGAGCAGCCTCCGATTGGAGCACCTCATCTCCACATGGACGCTTTGATGTACACACACAAGGCAGCCCATGTCATTGCGTTTGAAAGCTCTCGTTTTCCGCAGCACTGACACACAGGTTGCATTGCTCCTGGCGTTCCAGGTGCTGCCATGTGTTAATCTCAGAGTCCTGGTTCCGCATCAAGCATCGCCTTCTTACGCGAACAGGCTTTGAAGAGCTGTCTGATCAAACCACTGCTTAACAACCCACATATCACTAGGAGCCTTCTTAACTACCGCCGCTTCAAATGGGCACAAGTTTAACCGCCCCAACTATGTTATCTGCGACGGCAGTTGAAGAGCTGCATCCTCGCAAGTATGTTTACAGCAAATCCTGTTAAGCAAAATAACACAGTAGAAAAAGAAAGACTTAAATTAAGATTCATTTCTCCATGTCCTTTCGGGCTGTATTCGGGTCATAACAAATGTGCCAGACAACACAAGGAGTCAGACACTAAAGTAATGAAATCACATTTGCTTGCACTGGCACTTTCCCAAATGATTATCCACAGTCTTACCTCATCACACACCAAGGTCTGCATTTCATGGTGACAGATGCAATGAGTGTGACAGTCTCTGCAGCCTAATGCATCTGTAGATCTGAATGCAGTGCATCATCTGGAGATCATCAGAAAATTCCATGGGTCTGTTTCGATGATATATATCTAAATAACGCCTCTATTTGAGGTCTTAAAAACGTTGATGTCTGCAGCCACCTGCAAAAGTACACAGCAGTACTGGACATTTGCTGGAGGAATCAAACTCTGTATAGTTGGGCCCTGAGGGCAACAAGGCCATCTGAGCAGATCTCATCCTCTGCTGTGACAGCACCCTACTGGACCATCAGGGACTTAAGATTATTTCTGTTGTTGGCCTTAAAATATAATCACACAAATAAAATATCCCACTCAGACATGAAGCATCATGTCTTGGGAATACCCAGAAAAACAATATTTAGACTTTCTGGAAACACCTAACTCAAGAATGAATGTGTTCTAGGCCAGCTAATGTCAAGGGCTGAAAAGATCTTAACATAACAGTCTCTCGTTTGGGCTATAAATCAGGGAGATGCATCCAACTCTAAATCTTGCTGTGTCTGATGTCACAAATATAAACCTGTAAAACTGGAGTAAAATTGGACCCAAAAAAGATAAATATACTGCATGCACCATGTTCTTAACAGTTAAGCTGTATAAGAATTACTGTGTACAAGTCTCACCCCTGACATTATTCTCACAAAAACAAGATGGTTTTATGGTACATTTCTTGTGCACTAAACTTCTTAAATGAAATACGTTAGCAATTTTTTTTTTTTTTTTTTGTGGTTTTTACAGACATCCTAGTTGAGCACTTTAGACCACAGAGGAAGTATAAAACCTCCAGTCCATCTGAGGGAGATATGTATGATGCATTTGGCAGGTGTTTCTATCCATATCAACTTGCATTGCATTCAAGCTATACATTTTATCCATTGCTGCATACCCTAGTAACTCATGGCCCTGTCATTGCTAGCACTGCATGCATTAAATACTGGCTACGGCTTTGAACACCAACCTGTGCGACTTTTACAGAGTTCTGAGTGGCACCTCCAGCGTGATATTCAACCTTGAATTTCTTGACTAACTCTTCGAACCTAAGAGAGAGAAGAGAGAAAAAGATCACATAAAAAAGAGCTTTATGCTTGCACACATATAATTACAAGCAATAGACCTATATGGTTAGACTTTTGATGCCACTGAAACAAGGGTGTTTTATTTTTAACACCGGCCTTGTCCAGAGTACAATCACAGGATCACCCAATGGAGATGCATCGAGAACAGGAAACCTCAGACACTGTAAACAGGAAATGGAGGACTTGAAGCCTTGTGCCGCAGGGCAGTGAGATTTCTGAGAAAGTGTGCATGAACTGTACTTCTGAAAGCATCTCTCAGTGTGTGACATGAGCACACATACACACGTGCACACACAAAAGACCCACATAATACAAAAAACAACCTGGGCCCATGTCTGGAAATTATTGCAGAGAAAAGAATCCACCACAAACCTGTCTGTGCAACAGATTTTAACAGCATGCAAACAGTCTGATTCACTGAAGGACGTGACCTACCATGGCCTCTGCAGTCCAAACACAAGCATAAAACCACACACACCCCTAGCTCCTCTCCACACAACCGCCATGTCTGAAGCTAATATTCATCCGGTATTCAAAAACCAGCTGACATTCTGAAATGACAAACACTGTTACACTGATATTAAACAATATTTTCATGGAGTGAATCAAGTGGCAGCTGTTGCTAAGGGAAGTGGGACTCTTCTCTGCGCCAAAAGAATGTCACAATTGAAATAGAGGGGGGAAAAAAAGTGTTTATTACGTTTGAAATCATGATATTTATCTTACAAAAACACATGGATTTGCTACAGGGGGCTTTCACTCACCCCCCGGAGCCATGTGAGGGATGTTTTATATGCACACTTTATTTCACGTCTTCTGAACGGTTGACAACAAACACATGCTTACCTCCATTTGAAAGGCTTGGAAGAGCAAGGGCAATATCCTCACCAAGGTTATATTCGTGGGATGTTTTTCACCTCACGTGCACGAATAAAGACATACCACGAGGGACGTGAAAAACATCCTGCGAGAAATTTAGAGCGAGGGACGTGATGGGCATATTCGCTTCACGTTTGGTGTGAACACACCAAAAGAGCTAGCCATTAATAATCAGTAATCAATAAAACAAAAATAAATGAAGCATTTTTATCTGGCTGGAATCACTTTCATTAAAAAGGTCTAGTTGAAGCTTTCACACATACTAGAAAAGGTGGTAACCTTAAATAGGTGTGGCTCTCAATGACACAATTTGTGTTCTCATGAACTCAGAGCCCACAGAGACACAAGCGCATAAAAACAGCACTGCACAATGTCTCATGAAAAGCTTATGTTCCATTAGAAGAGAGTGGCCTTCGGGCACTGAATGGGCCACCGCTGGCTCCCAGCACTTTCTCTGGGGAGTCGGTCAGCTCTCCCACGGATCTGTCACTGCTCTTGTGACACTGTCAGAGGGGAAAAGCCCAACAAGCAACACTTCATATCCAGCCAAGGAGCAGGAAGAAGCAGCAGGGGGCCGATTTCAGCGAGGGGTGGGGGTCTCGCATAACTACGCATTTAAGTACTTCCTTTAGCAACAGGAGCTCTGCATGCTTGGCAACAAAAGGCTCAGGCTGGAGATGGCTGGCATGTAGAGGCTCTTAAAGATGCTGCCCAACAACAAATGTACCAGTTTCTCACTCCAGCTTGTCTTCAGCCTTTTGAAGCATTTGTAAACAGTGGAGTGACACCTCCTGAGAGCATAATCACATGCGTCTTCCTCGTGTGTGCCTGTGAGAAATGCCTCTTAAAGGGACCATTTACCTAAATATTTAAATTGTCTTAAATCACCTACCGTATTTTTCGGACTATAAGTCACAACTGAATATAAGTCGCATCAGTCCAAAAATACGTCATGATGAGGAAAAAAAAGTTGCATAAGTTGCATTTATTTAGAACCAAGAGAAACATTACCGTCTACAGCCGCAAGAGGGTGCTCTATGATTTCAGTGAGATTCTACAGGAGCACTGAGCAGCTTGAGCGCCCTCTCGCGGCTTTAGATGGTAATGTTTTCTCTTGGTTCATTTCTCTTGGTTCATGTCAAATTAATTTTGAAAAGTCGCACCTGACTATAAAAGTCGCAGGACCAGCTAAACTATGAAAAAAAGTGTGACTTATAGTCCGGAAAATACGGTACATGGCATTCCGATTTACTTACTGGCTTAAGACAGAAAGTCCAAGTTGATCTGTGATGTTTTAGGTTCTTTAATTTTATAGAAGAGATGTCATCAATACGACTTCATAAATTTTGTACTGTACACAATAGCTTTGAGTGGATAACAGAACAAAATACTAGTCATTAGAGAAAAAAAAAAAATTCACCATTGGAGATCTTCAAATAAAAATGTTGAACTTATCATTCACCAAAGAATCTTGGGGAAAAAAAGTATTACAGTTTCCATACAACTATTAAGCAGCACAGCTGTTTTCAAAATTGATAATCATAAGAAATGTTAAATGATCAGCATATCAACATACTAGAACAGTTATTTAAAGGGATCATATGTTGTTGCTAAAAAAAATATATTTTATGTATTTGGTTTAATTAAAAGAACTTATGCAGTTTAAGGTTATTAAAAAAAAAAATGAATTAATCTGATCACTCAGAGCAGAATCGATTTTTTTAACGTTTCCGTTCTTGCGTTCCTCTGATATTATTACCATTTCAAAACCAGTTCGGGTGGAAGAAATACCAGTTAATAACGGTTTTTTTTTTTAAAACGATATTCTTTGCCTATAATTTGCCTAATAATAATAATAATAATATAATATAATAAGTAACGTTTCCTTTAGTCAAAAGAAAAGGAAAAAATAGAGATCTAATGTAAGCCAATAACCCGCGCTTAGTCACAGCCAATACAGCCTCATCTTTTCTAGATTTGGGCCAAATGTAGGCTACAAAAACTAAAAAAATCTAGCAACACTTTAAAGACATTAAAGTATTTTTAAAGGGATTTAAAAATGTTTGCTGCATTAAAAAAAAATAAAAAAAAAAACTCAAGAAGCTTCAGTAGTAAACTCTAAGGAGGTGCATTGCCATTGAGACTTGCCTATAATGAGTTCACAGCTGAGCAGACATTTCAGGCAGTTTTGGTTTCTGGTTCTGTTCCTGTCAAAGTTTTGTTCGTTTCCGGTTTTCGTTTTAGTTCCTTGAACCGGTTCAGAGCCCTGTTTGTACATTATTGTTTGCTCCTCTATGCCCCGCCTTTCTAAAAACAACGTCATTTTTTTTTTTTTTTTTTTACAAAGCTCATCGTTCTGAAAAGCAAGCTGTGCTCCGATTGGCCAGCTATCCAGTGCATTGTGATTGGCTGAATGCCTCAAGCATGTGATGGGAATGTTACGTCCTTTAACAAACCATGATGTGTGTCCCAGCCAGAACAACAGCAACAAGACAAAACAATAAAAACCTATTACAAACAAGGCATTTGTTGCATCCAGTGGGGACATAATTATGGATTATAATGACTTATTACTGTCTTTTTATACATTGCATTGCATAAACATAAAACAATGTCTGCATTTGTGATCTGAGGAGGACAAACAACAAGTGCTACTCTTGTAGTGCTACACTGCTCAAAACTCGCATTTGAATCATCAGTGGTAAATCCTTTAAATATGTAAACATGCTTGTAGACTGTGAGTCAGAACAGCCAGCATTGTAGTATTCTCTGCCAGGATCAGGAAAAAGTCCAAACAGCCCAAACTGAATATTTGGGTTTACTGTTCTGGAACGGTGTTGTAAATACAACTAAACCACTGATTTCTAGTCGTGTCTTCTTTTGAAAGGCCAATCAAAGTGGTTTCGCTTTCACAACGAAACGGCATCTCCAGAACATGGTGCCCATGGCAACAGCGAGAATAAAATTGCGCCTTCTTTCTATGTGTGAACATTTGGGCGGCGTTATGCAAATCTTCCCACATCGTCACATAGACATGGGGGTGTGTTTGAACGAGGCATTTTAGGAAGGTGTGGAAAAGTCTTAACTTTTATAAAGAACATCTTGGGTTTAAGACTTTAGTTTTTGTAACTTTAGGTACCTTACCTAACACTACAAAGAAAAAGGAAAACTTGAAATTGCATCATATGACCCCATTAAATTGTATTTCTGTTCAAATAATTATTTTAAAAAAAGCATCACAGTTGGTTCTTGCATGTCTTGTTATAAAATTGTATTATGTGAATGTACTTCACAGAAAGTTATCATATCACTGCAGACTAACTTGAAATATGGAGCAAGGTTTATATGTGCCACTTTTTTTTTTGTAGGACATTTTGGAGCCATTATAAATCACTATCTACTTTCATTGTTATGAAAAGACACACTAAAACATTTTGCTTAACATCTCATGTTGTGTTTCACGGTAAAAAGAAAATACATGTTTGTAATGAACTACGTTTGGTGTATCAGAAATAGTGGAAAAAGCTAATAAAATATTAAGCATTAGAAAGAAGAGAACCAAATGGAGATTTCTGTTTCACATGGCAAAGTTCACTGAAGTTTACTTAACCATTCCGTCTGTTTACAAACATCTTAGTATCAGGTCATAACAATAAAAGCGTTTTTCCAACATTCCTGTGCAGCCCAGGTCAGGGCTAAGTGAAGAGCCCATCAGCGCCCCCTGTCTGCAGCACGGGACCCTGAACTCTTCATAGCGTGGGAACAATATACACACTTCCTCGGCCTTCAGAAAAAAATTACTAACCATTCTGACCACAGTGCGTGGGACTGAGCTAAGAAAGTCAAACCACGAGCATACACACACACACACACATCACCATTTACACACATTCACACAAGGAAGAACTCTTGCACTTTTTGTCCAGTGCTTCACTGGAGAACACATCTTAGTTATGGCCTGAAATGGATCAGAAGAAAAACTCTGGATGGGAGATTTGCCACAGCACCTTAGTGTAGGGTTACAGAAGGCACGCACACACACACACACACACACACACACACACACACACACGTCCCTCAGAGAAAAACTGAGCACATATAGATTTAGAAAACTAACAATAAGATACTAAGAGAGGCAAGGAGCATACATGGGAGCATTATTTATTGAAAAAGGTGCTATTCAGAACTGTTTACTACCTCAGCAAAGGAAAAAAGCAGTCTACCTCACAGCAAGAAGCACAAGCACCGATACTCAATATTGACGGCGGTTTTATTTACTGTATAGTAGCTCGACTGGAAGCAGCTGATGTGGCTACATAGGCAATTCGCACAAACAAACAGCGAGCCTGTGGGGAGAAGCAGGGACTGTTCATCAGTGGCCACAGGCAAACACGACTCTACACAGTCTTGTGTCTAGGCACTCCACGAACAACATCAAAGCAGCACTCCAGTCAGATTGTGGAAAACACAATCAATTGTGAGAAGCCTTTTATTTCAGAAATGTAAATTGGGCGGCTGTAGAGCGGTGACAAAGGGAGTAAGTGGTACAGTGGGAGGTGGTGTGAATCTACGGACAGAAATGGGTTTAAAGTCAGACACAGCTGTTGCGCCAACGGGAGAATGTTATAATAGAAGTTCTCAATATATCCGGTACCTTGCCTTATATATACAAACAATTTTGTGTTAATAAATTTTTATGTCAAGCCTAAAAAAAAACAAAAAACTAATTGACACATTGATAAACCACCATTAGCTAGTAAATTTTAAAACAAATATTAAAACACAATGTGGGCAATATATTTTTATAATTTTTAACAGTGATAATCAGAACTAAAACATGAATGAAAATGAATTTTGCACATATATTAACAACTAAAATGAATCTAAAGTTAAAACGCACACACGCCACACACACACACATATATATATACACACACAAAGCTCCTTTTGCCTGAATTACTGTAGAAATGCGGCGTGGCATGAAGTCGATCAGTCTATGGCACTGCTCAGGTTGCTCTGATAGTGGCCTTCAGCTCTTCTGCATTGTTGGGTCTGGTATATCGCATCTTCCTCTTCATAATACCCCATAGATTTTCTATGTGGTTAAGGTCAGGCAAGTCCTGTTGGAAATTAAATCTGCATCTCCATAAAGCGGGTCAGCAGCAGGAAGCATGAAGTTCTCTAAAACTTCCTGGTATACGGCTGCGTTGACCTTTGACCTCAGAAAATACAGTGAACCAACACCAGCAGATGACATGGCACCGCAAACCATCACTGACTGTGGAAACTTTACATTGGACCTCAAGCAACGTGGATTGTGTGCCTCTCCTCTCTTCCTCCAGACTCTGAGACCCTGATATCCAAAGGAAATGCAAAATTTACTTTCATCAGAGAACATAACTTTGGAATACTCCGCAGCAGTCCTGTCCTTTTTGAAGTGAGATGCTTCTGACGCTGTCTGCTGTTCAAAGCTGCAGTAGGTAACTTCTGTAAAAATATTTTTTTTACATATTTGTTAAACCTGTCATTATGTCCTGACAGTAGAATATGAGACCGATAATCTGTTTAAAAAAAAAAAAAAAAAAAAAAAAAAAAAAAAAAAAAAAAAGCTCCTCTGGCTCCTCCCAGTGGTCCTATTGCCATTTGCAGAAATACATCGCTCCCGTTAAGAAACAACCAATCAGAGCTGCGGCCCATAACTTTGTTTGTTGTTAAAAATGTAGAAAAATGTATATAATAATAAGAGAGTACACCATGAATCCATTTTACAAACCGTGTTTTTAGCTTGTCCTGAATCACTAGGGTGCACCTATAATAAGTGTTTATATTCTGACTATTTAAGATTGCTTCGGGGGTACCGCAGCGGAGTAACCCAGTACCTTTGTGATTCTTCATAGACATAAACAGAGAGAAGTAGTTCCGGCAACGATGTTCTTCTGCAAGACGCAAGCAGTTCTGTTTATTAACCGCTAGAGCATCAAAAGTTACCGACTGTAGCTTTCAAGAGTGGCCTGACATAAGGAATACGACAGCTGAAACCCATGTCTTCCATACATCTGTACGTAGTGGTTCTTGAAGCACTGACTCCAGCTGCAGTCCATCTGTTGTGAATCTCCCCCACATTTTAGATTGGGTTTTGTTTCAGAATCCTCTCCAGGGTGCGGTTATCCCTATTGTTTGTACAATTTTTTCTACAACTTATTTTCCTTCCCTTCGCCTCTCTTTTAATGTGCTTGGACACAGAGATCTGTGAACAACCAGCCTCTTCTGCAATGATCTTTTGTGTCTTGCCCTCCTTGTGCAAAGTGCCAATGGTCATCTTTTGGACAACTGTCAAGTCAGCAGTCTTCCCCATGATTGTGTAGCTTACAGAACTAGACTGAGAGACCATTTAAAGGCCTTTGCAGGTGTTTTGAGTTAATTAGCTGATTATAGTGTGGCACCAGGTGTCTTCAATATTGAACCTTTTCACAATATTCAAATTTTCTGAGACACTGAATTTGGGATTTTCCTTAGTTGTCAATTATAACATCAAAATTAAAAGAAATAAACATTTGAAATAATCAGTCTGTTTGTAATGAATGTATATAATTTAGAAGTTTCACTTTTTGAATGGAATTAGTGAAAAACTTTGATGATACTTATATATACACAAATATATACACATATACACACCTATATATAATCTTTAAGTATGGTAACTTTATAAAAAAATAAAAATAAAAAAAAATCTAATCCATATGGTATGTAGCTATGAAGTCCCTAACAAATATAACCCACAGGATCAATGATGGATCTTAAACACAGCAAACCATTTAATTTAAGTGAAGCAAGAGGACCAGATTTTTTTTTCACTTTTTTTTTATCCTGTGAGCACCAAATGTTCACTTATAAAAAGAGGGGGCACAGTGAGGAACGTCAGACTGCACTCTTTGAAATTCCCCAACACAAATGTTACAAGAGCCGAAAAGAATGCGCTTAAATGTCAGATTGATAAAACCATAGGCAACATGTCTTGCATATGCTTGTGGTTATACATATTAAAGCAAGATGAGAGACTGAGTGTTGATCCAAAATGATTTTTTCAGAAAGAGATTTTTTAAAAAGCCACTATTTAAGGACTTTTAGGGTCTAATTTATTTATTTTTTGGTCATAAGAAGCTTAACCAAAATATAGCTGCAAAAATAAGGAGAAAAGCACAGGGATGGAGGCGGGGAGAGAGAAACCAGGTCAAGTCTTCAGAATTCTTTCAGATGGAGCTTTCAAGCACAACAATCGCAGTTAATTAGATCCAGAATATCCGCCTCCACTCCAATAACATTGTTTTTGTCAATAGAACTGGATACAATTAAACAAGAACAATGAGACAGCTCGCTCTAAACGCTGAAGTGAGATGCTCTGCTCTGCCAATATCATTGTTTGCACAGAAGACCTCTAATGAAGGAAGAATACAGCGCTTTACTAATGCAGGCCATATTCTAAACAGAACTGACAGCTTCACACAGAACCTGCCTTTATGACAGCTGACACCGCTCAAGCCAAACATACAGAACTAGCAATAATAACAACCACTTAAATACTCATTAGCAGACTGATATAAAACAACCTGTCAGGGACGCATCCAGATCGCAAGAGATATAGAAGAGAAGCTTGAAACATAAGACAGTTAAACAATCTGAGCGGTGTGTGTGTGTGTGTCTATGTGTAAGCTCCTCAATGATTCATGGAGATCCTTCAGAATGCTTTTTGATGAACCGTTCAGTAGTGGTTTGGGGAGAAGGCTGGGCAAAGAAGCCGAGCAACGATTGCACTGAATCCACAATTCCTCATAGATGCCAATGGGTCCCTGGCTTAGGATGTGTTGTACACTAGACAGGACAACTGACAAATAAATAAAAGCCTTTTTGTTGTAAACAAGGGTTTATTTAAGTCCATGAGGATTGGATAGAAAACACTAAAGGGTGCAAGAGTGGGAGATCATAAAAGAACAGAAACACTTTACTAGGAACAGTTTGTTTTGTGAGTAATCACCCCACTGAATAATAAAGTGAAGTGCATGTTGAGACTAATGCCAAAACGTTAAGATATGGTGAGAAACTCTGCAATAGCTAGTGTAGTAACACTTTTAGTGGAAAGTTACATATCAAATGAGAAAGTACGCTGAGAGCAAATGTGATCTGCCAATTCTGCCTTATATTGTTCAAAATACTTAAAATAAATTCAATTAAAAAATAAAAGAAAAAATTTCCATGCAGTTAAAATGGATGGAAATAGGAGTGTTCACGTTTTGAAAAGAACCCAAATGCACTTTATGAAAGGGTAAGTAAATACAATGTGTACTTCTAAACTGTAACATATTTAGAAACCGGTCTGCAGGATGATTGCATGCACAGAATGATGATGATGCATTTTCCAGTCTGTTATTAGGGATAATAAATAATTTTTAAAAAATTGCTAATTTTGTTGTTATATCACAAAATGTACAATTATTCAAAGAGGCTATATTTCACCAGTCCTGGGCCAAGAGGTCTCTTTACCTGGGGCATGAAGCTAACGTGTATTTTTAAAAATACTGAAGTATTTCAAAATATAACAAATGTAATTGTGATCAAATAAATGCAGCCTTGGGGAGAATAAAATAATTTTCATTACAAATACTTTACTTACCCCAAACTTTTGAATGATTCTTGAATTGAGAAACTGATGAGTTTGATTCATGAATGATTCAATGAGATGAATGTTGTGAACTAAACAATCGGATTCACTGAAAATTGAAGAGGTCATAAAACCTAAAACCAAAATGCGTTCTTGTCTCAGGAAAAAAAAAAAAAAATTCAAATGTTCTTTTAGGGTGAACTACATAAAGTGAATGTCAGATGTGCTGTATTCATCCAATGGTGCTCAGGAGAGACCGTCTGGACTGGGATGCACATAGGTGCATGTCTATACTAGAACTGAGCTTTCTATCAAAGATTTATATAGCATCTGTTAGAGCTATTGACATACAACCATGACCTCAGAAAGAGCTGCCTTATTTTCCCATTTGAAATCATGGCAAGCACTTGGGCTCTTTGTCGAACAAATTCTGCAGAGGCCGAATCGGGAGTGAGCCAACACATGTCCTCACCTATACATGAATACAGACACCTTCACATATATAGAAAAACACACACACAGAAAGACACAGTCAGGATTAATGGCAGAGAACAAATTTAACCTGCTGTTGGGTGGTCGTGAAAAAGTCCGGATAAACTTCTGACTACGTCTGAATTATGAAGTGAAATAGATGGGTTCATTTATTTGGAAATGCACATACCAGGTGGCAAGAGCGTGGGACATTATTAATGTAGCTGTCATGTAAATTCCACATAAACACAGGAACAGAGAGGAAATGTACAATTTACAAGCATCTCACTGACCGAAGCCACAAAGCAGCCATTCATTCGCCAGCGCCGCACGTTTAAATAAAAACAAGGTGGTCAATGGCTGCACGTCAACGTTAGCCTCTCAATAAACAAGTGAATTATACAGGCCTGTCACAAAACGGATTTAAGGTTTTGATTTAACAGAAAACGTATACTTTAGAGATGAAAAAACAAAACAAACAAGTTACATTTAATGGCTTAAAAAATGAAACAAAAAAAGGTCATGCAACTAATGCTGCTGACTTGAGCTATAATGCTTAAAAAAATCTTTGGACTACACAGAACAACTTGGAATCTATAAATTGACATCCAAAGCAGAGTATAGTTCACCGGTGGCTGGGCAGTGGCCCTTCTCTCGATCTCTCTCTCACGATGAGTCATTAACAGGCAGGCAGAACCAAGTGTCCTGGCTTTAAATGCCACCCTCTAAAAATAAACCCCCAATTGCAGCCTGACTAATGTCTCCATCAGTATTCGCTGTTCCTGTCCTGCATGCTAGCTTAAATGCTAACCTGCACAGAGCACTTTTCCACAGGAAGGGGGGACCTACATCTTGCCCTCTCTCGATGTTAATCATAACACGCTTGGAAATTTCCGCCTTCTTTTACACATAGTTCTCTGAGGTTTTTCTTTACACGTGCCTAGCAGGGGAGGGGATCTCCTTTCTCACATAGTTATACGTTAGGAAAAAGATGTAAAGGCTTTCTACACCTTTCAAAGCAGTGTGTTGTACAATATATATGAGTGTTTCTTCAACTACAAGCACATTTATGGCTCGGGATGATTTGTATAACAGATTTGAATGTCTTTCTTTTTGTGAAGTTCACATTAAAACTTTTTTTGAAAACTTTTTTTCATGTTTTCTTTATTCGTTTTTGCTACTTTTCAAAAGTCTTTTATATAATTTAATGTTTAACCACTGTCCCAGACCCAGATCTTCATTGTAAATATATCTTAAAATACTGGTTACTACATTTTAAAAACCATGATATATTAAACATAGAATTAAATAACTTTGTTTCTAGTTTGGAAATCATTTTCACAAGTTGAATTTTTTAAGATAAAATTGTGGCGTCATATCACACCACAAAACTTTGCCCTGATAAAGTTTTATTAAAAGTTAGTGTACTCCCTCAGCGGGGAGAAACACGTTTGGTATGAAATTAGGCATGATGGCAAATTGTGAGAGTATTTTTGTCGCACATTTCCAGTCAAACAATTTAAAATTTAAAGCACATGAAATGCTAGCTATGGAATTAGTCTAAACAAGACAATTTATTTATTCACATAAACCAAGGATTCTCAAATTTTGTAAACTGAACCCAACTGATGAAAATCCACCTGCGGTTTTAGGTTTGTATTTTATTAATTAAACAAAACATTTGTATGTTCACTGTTCTCTCATGACAGTTAATGGTCACATGCAGTTAAACCAATAAAATATATTCCAAGTGTTTTATTTTGACTGATATTATTTTAACATTTATGTATAATAAAACTTACATTTTTATGACATAATTAATCATTTCCTTTTCATCCTTATCCAGCAGTTCCTTCACAATCCCCAGTTTAGGAAATCCTGCCAGAATATAATTTCCTCAAGAGAATGTTAACAAATGCAATAATAATAATAATAATAATAATAATAATTTGAGGTGGTGGAAATTGCATAAAAATTTTAAGAGGACAAATTAAATAGACCAGCTATGGAAAAATAGGGTCCACAGGTCAAAAAAAAAAAAAAAAGTTAAAGAAACACCAATAAAACATGACACCTTGAATATTGTGTACTCATGAACTGCTGGTGTTTCTCCCAGTTTAAGAGCAACTCAGCAAATGTGTGTGTGTGTTGTGTTGGGGGGGGCATGAGGTGTAGTCGCCAATAGCTCTAGAAAACCAAACATGCATGATTGAAGTAGAATGAAGATGGGTCTCAGGTCGAGGTGAAAGAGGAGGGGAGTTTCCTGTGGGCTGAGGGCGATAAGAACCCTATTTCAAATAAAGCTACATAAGGCATGAAACAGTGTGGTTAAGCCAGCTCTTGTGTGGAATGTAGTGCTTGACGTGCATGCCTATATGGCCCTTTACATCTGAATCGCAGACAGACGGAGTGTCTACAGCCTCCTGTGAGGCCCTCTTCCCCAACGGTCCACATTCACCACGTCAATGGAGGAGCGATGGGGAGGACTTAATAAAGCTTGGTGGGACACCTGCTCCTAGTCATCCACACTGGGGAATCTGTGGGTGTTTATTTCACATGAGGGGACTCCAACGGACTGGAATCGAACACACACACAGGCACAGACAGACAGGGGCTCACAGGATTTGGGCTTGAATAACTGTTTTACAGCACCTTGGAGCACAGACGGCGAGGGGCCCTGCTCTCAGAGGGCTTAAAGAGTCCTGCTCAAAAGCAGCAGCTGCCTCGGGACCTTTCCCCCCTTGCAGGGGCCCAGGCGATCACGTGGCTCCGCTACAATCAAGAGCCTTTTAACCATTTAATCATTTAGCAGAGAGCACACACATATCATTCTCCACCCTAAACAGCTGTCACAGGCCATCCTGAGCCGCTGAAATCAGAGGACGTCATTAACCGCTATAAAACATGCTCTGAAACAATGTAGTATTTTATATGTGACACAAAGTTATCCCATGGGATGCTACTCAATCAATGTCAGGACGTCCTGGGTAAAGAGCTTTTGATGTGTATGGTTGATAAATTGCAGTCTGCAAAAAAAAAAAAAAAAGCTGTGCAAGATGCAATTCAAGTTCATTTAAATACAAATCCAACAGCAACTAAATGGGTTTTGACATTAAATAAATACTTTTGGAAAGTTGTCCTGTGGTATGGAGGTTTCGTACCTCAATTTAAAACAAGCAACATTTACCTTTTTGAAAAATTATTTTACCATAAAAACATACAAATATTATCTTGTCATGTAACCTAAAAGACAACTAATAATATTTATGCCTTAAAAATGTTATATAAAAAAAGTTAAGAATATTAGAAATAATAATTAAGATGAATTAATGTTATTATATTTGGTTAATTCATTTGAATTATGTTTTTGAAATATTTACCAATATATATATATTTTTAAATATTTTATATATTTAAGTTGCTTTGGAGTATATAGTGTCAAACTGCATTGTCAATGTGTTTATTATTATTTTATTTTTTTCCTTGTGTTTGAGTTGCATTTTTTATATGAAAAGTGCTATAAAACATATACCAATTAATTTATAAGGTAAATACAAGGTTATATATATATATATATATATATATATATATATATATATATATATATATATATATATATATATATATATATATATATATATATATATATATATATATATATATATTAGTTGACATCCACCAAGTATCCACACACTTTTTCCACATGTAATCAAACAGAGTTTACCAATGACAGTAACATCTAAACCATAGACTCATTTGCCAACAGGAATCAGTACTTCAAAACATCAACAAAACTACAGGAAGAAAGAAAGACAAGTGTTTATGCCACAAGAATTCTCTCTCGAAATCTCTCGAGAGGCGAGTTTTCCATTTGATTGGCACTGAAGGCTATATTTAGACAAACAGCTAACAGACGCACTGGGATGCACTCAATGCAGGACGACGGCGAATGTAAAAGTGCCAGTCAATCCTCATTTCAACAGAGTCGTCTGGTGCGCCAATTCTTCCAGACCTTCAGGAATTAGCTGCGTGATCAGTGGATAGAATTTCCCTTTTTCTTTCTCTCTTGGGTGAGGCTGCTAATCAGCAACACCAAGCTAAGCAACATGGTTTGTTTAATTAATCTGGTAGTTTACAAGGAGACTAAGGACTTCATGGGGGGAAAAAAAAGTAGAGAGGGGGCAGATCGGGGTGAAAAACTGATAATAAATATTGTTGTTCCAGCCCTAATTAAATTGTTCAGTAATTTCTCAACACAAAAGAGAACACAGTTTATCCGTTTAAAATCAATAGCCCATTTCACGGTGAGCCACGTCCCAGCAAGAACACAGTGTCATTACTTATTCTGTTCTCTAAGCTTCCACTGTGCCTGTTCTCCCAAGGTTGAATCTGTTTAAGGAGAGAGAGAGAGAGAGAGAGAGAGAGAGAGAGAGAGAGAGAGAGAGAGAGAGAGAGAGAGAGAAAGTCAATAATAATTCCTCTTTTATAAATGGATGGATTTGGCTGTCAGGGGACAGCTTTTCAAACGCAGTGTCTCCGCTCTCTCAATGACTCTTAAGTAATGTCTACAGAGCCACTCACACACAAATAAGATCATTAAAAGCACTGATTACCTCTGAGCCTTCACCACTCATCTTTAAAATATTCTTTACTCTGACAAGTGGAAAGCCAATTTAAACTGAGATGTTAAAATGAGTCGAATCCGATGTGCTGTAGCGGAGGGCGTCTTCCAAAACAATTCCGAGGCGGCCCGATGACTGATTACCCAACCGCTTATTTGTTTTGAAACAATTACTGGTAATCATATTGATGTTTATGCGTGGTGCCCTTTCTGAGAAGTAAAACTCTGCTTTGTGATTACATCACTGGAATCTAATCAAGAGGAGATAAACCTTCACCTATGCTAACAACATATTAAAATGCAAATCAGCGCAGTTGCGGATTCGCGCGCACTCATGGGCCTAATTATCCAGTGATGTCACAGACGTGGTCCTTGTGTTCCGTTTCCTTGGCAATCTATCAATCTGAATCTGCTCATTAACTTTACACATATTAACGACGAGACGTACAAATCGGAAATAATCTGTCTTTGATGAGCTGCGCAGGTGCAGATGAAGCTTGGTGGACACATGACATCATTCTCAACCTATCAGACGGACATCATTGAGCCCTTTGACTTGCACTACCAGATCGCCCCAAAGGTAACGCTACTGATGTCAGATCATCTCAGGACCCTCACACCATCGTGGCTTGGACCCTTTGTCTAGTCTGAAGCAATGTGTCCGTGGTGACAGTCTTGGTTTCAATGCAATTCAGGGTTTGAAAGCAGACAGATGGTGTGAGAGAGACGGTTCTGCTTCAAACCAAAAGTAAAAAGACTGTCTTTAGCTGATCTCCTAAGGGAGACACTTGTGATAATCCATTCAGCTATGATGTTCCATGTCAATAATTCAGATCCATGCAGAGAACACCACATGGCCTAATGTGAACCATCTAAGAGTGCACGACTACAGCGTTCCAACAGTAACAAAGAAAAAAGACATTGAAGAATTTTCCAATAGGATATCCGTTTCTGTAAAAGTATGCTCATTTAAGAAACTTTTGACTGTGAATCAGTAAGAGATAAATGAGGCTATTTATACACATGGCCAAACTGTTTAAATAAGGTTACAACTACAAGTTAGGCTACAATACTTTAAACTGCTGGGCTAAAACAAACTACTGGTTTCCTTTAGCAAAATAATGAGGGTTTTTTTCTTCTTCTAACAACATGCCATTTCTTTAGTGCAAATGCTGTGTCTCTGATCTGTTCCCTGAAAACATGATAATAAATAAGACAGTAGACATAAAATTTGGTAATTTATTCACACATATGGTATTCCAAAACTGTATGACTTACTTTTGTCCGTGGATCACAAAAGTAGTTGTTTTGAACAATGTTCAAGCTGCTCTTTTCCATACAATGACAAAAATAAATTGCACCAGAAAAGCATCAGAATAATTAAAATAATTGTGTGTAATATTTTGAGTCTGCTGATAGTTTTGTGAAAGAAAAGGAAAAAAGAAAATTCTACACCACTTTTACAATTTTATGTTAAAAGTGCAGCTTTGGCTTTACAGTATATCTAAATAAATAAATAAATAAATAAATATACATACATGTACACATTCACACACAGAGTTGCAAATCTTCATCTAGAATTGTTTTGCTGAAACTGAACGAATCCTGCATGAGATGCCATTTATCACAGCTATTCAAATCTTGAGGATCATTCAACAATACCACATTAGGCAAGACTTATTCCTCTACAACACACCCAGCACAATACTTCATTACACACCCAGCATATTTTCCATGATGATAGCTGGCTGAAGCTCAAGAGCGCAGTGACTTACAGCTCCACCTGCAGGAGGACCCCCATGGTGCATTTCAGCTAAACTGCAGGCCACACAGGACTTGGGGGCAATAGAGTGCACATAATCATTCGGCTCTGTTGGTAATGAGGTGCTAGGTTGACAGTAAGCACAGAGCAACAGGTCTGAGGTCAGTTTTATAGAGTGATTCGAGATGATTAAAGTCAAAGCTGGGGTTTGTGGCCATTCCAAACCTCACAGCTGAGTGTATAGAACCAAACACTTAACCAGGAGTGAAGAGGGAAAGGCATCCGAATGCTGTCGTAAACATGGCAGACATGCATGCTTGTAAGGGGAGCGTGGAGAGGGACCAGCCCACCACCATCAGGCCAGCATTTAGTGCAACAGGAAAACAGACGGCCTGGCTGGGCTCCATGGTGGCCTGCAGCTTAGCAATTAGAGATTGTCCAGCTTTGACTGGAGAAAAAACAGACTTAAGAAAAAAAACACTCTACCTGACTCCCTGTAACACTTGGTTACAACCTACCTAATGCATCTCAGCAGAAAAAGATCTATGTTTCCACCTGAGAGGGCAAAGACCAATGGAAAGTCCCATAGTGGCCATAAAAGCCAATGTTGCGTTTCTACACTGGGTCGCAGTGTAGTCTAGAGTTTTCCTGGCAGTCAGCTTACTGCAGCCGTAATTCACAGCACATAAATCTAAGCAGTCATAACGTACAGCAGGGCTTCAACGATGATGAAGACTGAGAAGAAAAGAGAGCGAGAGAGAAAGTATGACAGGCGATATCCTCTTTCGCTCTCATTCCTCAAGATGAACTGAGCAGAGACCGGGCAGAAGTGGATGCAGAGCCGAGCGCTAAAAGGTTACCGCTCGGACATCCAGCCATTAGGGGAAATCACTTAGAGGACTGGCTGTGAAGGGATGGCTGATGGGAAATGAATCATGCAGGAGCCAGAGTTTGAGTCTGAGCCACCAGAGACCATTGATCCTGAGCCGGACTAGAATCTGGATTCGGTAGACAAACCACCTGCTTTAACCCTCCCTCCACATCTGTAAGGTCAGGATAAGGTCACCGTCCTGACCCCTGGAACATGATCCTGAGGTGTGGAACTTTATACATGCTTCCAGCCAAGGCTAGATGAGCACTGGTGTGTATCTGCCGATGGGAAGTCAGAGTAAGGATGGCTCACACAGGGATAACCTAACAGGAACATACAGTACAAGTTTGTGGCTCATTTAAGTGAACAATGTTTTCTGAACATATAGCTCTCGACAGAAGTGGCAGGAATGCAGCGCTTTTGATTAATGGTAGCAGTCTCCTCCAACTTTAAGAGCTAAGCATCCCTGCCAATCTATTTTACTTCCTTTTTTTAATGTTGACAAAGCGTTTTGGCCCAAACACTGCTGAGTAATTGTTCAAACTGCAAGCGTGCACAATTTGCAAACTGTTTGTCCCCCTCAAATATACTATTTTTCCCGATCTTTCGCGCACCTGCAATTTAGCTTTTGGTGTGCAACAGCTCTTTTTCCTACCCGCTCTCAAATAAAGAACAGCACACTCATCAAAACCAGCCCCATCTGAGACACAGAAAACAGTCAGACTCAGCTCTCTCCGGGGGGAGGCAGATTGCTCGCGGGCTGTGTGGTGTTAGGACAATCTACAGAACAAAAGGACGCCAATCAGGGCTGGTATGTTCTGCGATGGTCTTGGTATTTAAGAACTCAATGTGAGGTGTTCTTAATAATGGTTTCAGTATATACAAATGACTCAATTAATGAATTTAAAAACCAATAACTTCAGTCAGGCTTTGCCTTTCAGCCTGGGAAGCAACTCAATTGTCCATCCCAAGCTGAACAAATCTAATCTGAAATCGGATAAGATTTCCTGTTGTCAAAAGCAAAAGCCACCTTGCAGCATGGTGCTGTGTAAAACTGTTAAAATGCCTGAGCATATGCCTCCACCTGCTGGCTGCCAGTGGTACTTCACCTGGTGTCTGTTCACATTAGCGGATCCCTTTTCAAACATGCCTCTGTGTTACTAGACCAGAGGCGGCTGTTCACTACTTTAATACACTGGCACACATGCCACCTCTTAAAACAGAAATGACTTCTGTTACAATGACATAAGAACACACTGCGGGGCTAGAGATTTTTCATTTGTTCAGAGATTATTCATTTTTCTAGATATTTGGGACTTGACCAGCATTAAATAAATAATAAAATAAAAAAATAAATGTTAAATTAAAAAATGAGTGTGTGACCATGGTGTGTGTTCACTACTCACTGCTCCTAATGTGTGCGCGCTAACTTGGATAGGTTGAATCCAGAGGAAGAATTTAAAGTATGGGTTTCCATACATGGCCTTCATCTCACTTCACTTCAAAATTTTAAGAAAACCCATTCAAAATTTTATTTCCAGTATTAATGAACCGCATTAAAACTGCTGAATATTTTGTTTCCTGAAATTTATAGCTTAAAAAAGGGGGACTACACAAATTAAAATACATACATTATTTGTCACAAGATGGCAGTGTTGTGAGTTTAAACGTCTGGGTTTCTGCAGGGATCCCAATGTACCTTCTACACCCTTAAAGGGGTACTCCACCCCAAAATGAAAATTGTCAATAATCACTTACCCCCATGTCGTTCCAAACCCATAAAAGCTTTGTTTGTCTTCAGAACACAATTTAAGACATTTTGGATGAAAACCGAGAGGCTCGTGACTGTTCCACTGACTGCCAAGTAAAGGTCCAGAAAAGATTGAAAGACATCGTCAGAATAGTCCATCTGCCATCAGTGGTTAATTCGTAACGTCATGAAGTGACGAGAATAATTTTTAGTGACAGAGGAGACAAATTGTAAAAAAAAAAAAAAAAATTCAGTTTTGTCATTTTGGTTTTATTCACATACAAAAAGTATTGTTGTTGCTTCATAACATTAAGGTTGAACCACTGATGGCAGATGGACTATTCTGACGATGATCTTTTTTGGACCTTGACGGTGTAAATTACATGGCAGTCTATGGGACATCAAAACGGTTTCGAAGACAAATAAAGCTTTTACAGGTTTGGAACAACATGGGGGTAAGTGATTAATGACATAATTTTCATTTTGGGGTGGGGTATCCCTTTAACCTGTTCGCCAGCACCCCCCATTATGGGGCTCACAGCTGAAAGTGCTCTACCTAACTTATAATTGTAACAGTTTCCTACTTCAGTGTGTTACAAACATGATTTTGGTGTCTTTGGCAAGAAGACCCTTTGGGCTTTACTTTTTATCAACCAGATTTGATAATGCTCAAAAATATTAAAAATTATAGCCACTGAAGTGCATTGAATTTTTTTTTACCACACTTATATATATATTTTTATATAAAAACACATGAAATGAGTCCTGGAGCAATCTAGAATAGTAATGGGTTGAGAGCCACATGTCTCGTGAGTTTCTATTTCAAATCTGAATAAGATTTCATGAAAAATGAGACTCCTGCAAATATTTTTATGTCTACACCCCCACCCCCCAAATATAAGAAAATATATTTCCCAATAGTATTGAAGGCTTGTACAAACTATTTAGTCAGTAAACATAACCACTATATAGTTTTTTCAATTATAAAACACTAGACAGAAACTTAGACATCATAAATGATTTGAGCACTACAAAAACACAATAAGAATAATTTGAGTAAGAAAAATAAGAAGAATTTTTAACTTTCTTTGCCAATTACAGAAAATCCAGTGATTGCTATAAATGCAGCATTTACAATGAATTACGATGCAAATAAGTGCTGATGGCCACTTATACAAATGGTAATAACACAAAGTAAATAATCCACACTCTCTATTCATATAGACGCGTTCACTTTGATAGCCGTGATCATGCAGTAATAGCGAGCTGATTTGGGCTGATTTGCACTCAAACAGATGGTAATCATGCAGATACATTCACATTCAACATAAAACACACTCTCACATATATAAAAACTGTTACAAAATAAAACAAAGCAAAAGGCGATCGCTATAAGTTCACATTGTTATTGCAATGAAATAACAGATAACATGAAATATTTTTACCAGGTCAAATGTTGATTATTAGTAAGTCAACCCCCTTAACTGTTGGTCATGCACATACTCCATATTTGTTAATTTAAATGCTTTTTATCTGTGTTTTGTTCTGAACTGAATCCTTAGCCAAAGCACAATGGATTGTGGGCAATATTAGCTATTAGAGTGTGCAAAGATCCACGCTTCAAAAGTCTACCTGAAATAGTAGACCACCCGAGGCAAACTATTTTCAATATACTACGTTTTGGGACACACTTATTCTAATCTCACATACTATTTAGGATGGACAGTATGAACATTGGGACACAGGATCTTTTTTTTCCTGGTTAGCGTGGCAGTTAAATCTCTGCTGTAGATGCTGTTACTACACGATTTGGTTCTAACAAGCATTTCTTTGAAGGATGTTTAAAAATTGCTTTTTTGAAGCCACTGCAGGTAGGAAATTTTTTTTAGCTGTTTTTATGATAAATATGCTTAACAGTGACAGTAAAATATGTATACTAGGTATGGAAATGACATTTTGAGTTTTGATATTTGAGATTGCACTACTTTGGGCACTTTTGGCATTACTTTAACCACAAACCACACCCCAGCCCCCACCCCACACACACCCACTGTCCTCTTTTTGGAAAACTAAAATATGGTCACCCTATTTTCTGCAACTTAAAATCACTTATATGATGTCTAAGTTTCTATGAAAATAAAAAACTATGCAGTGGTATGTTTACTGACTAAATAGTTTGTAGAAGCCTTCAATACTATTGGGAAATATATTTTCTTATATTTTGGGGGTGAGGGGTGTAGACATAGTCTCATAAAAATATTTGCAGGAGTCTCATTTTTCATGAAATCTTATTCAGATTTGAAATAGAAACTCTCGAGACATGTGGCTTTCAACCCATTACTATTCTAGATTGCTCCAGGACTCATTTCATGGATTTTTATATCAAATAAAAAAAATATTTAAGTGCTTCTTGCCGAAGACACCAAAATTATGTTTGTAACACACTGAAGTAGGAATCTGTTACAATTATAAGTTAGGTAAAGCACTTTCAGCTGTGAGTCCCATAATGGGGGGTGCTGGCTGACAGGTTAAACACAATAGCCGCATTTCCACTGTCGGGCCAGTGCGAGCCAGGGCTTAAAGCGGGCCGCGCGGGGCTCATAGCCCCGGGCCAGTAGCACCGAGGCCAGAATAGCGCAGGGTTTCCACAGTGGAGCTTGAAGCACCGCTGCATGTCACTAAAACACGCCCTTTACATGCCTCTCAGAACAACGCCATGCAACCTCAAAATTTCACCATCAAAGAGAAGTTATCAGAAAACTAAGAAATAAGTCACTGGGACATGCGCGATCACAAAACGAACATGATAAAAGCGGCAGTTTGTTTGCATGCTTTGTTATATATTAAAATTCAAAAGCATCGATGTTTTAACCAGAATAAGTGATACATTGATCATATTGATTTAAATTATCAGGACTCAAAATTAATCGCACATAAATACGCTTATTTCTATTTTATTTATTTTTAATGCTCGTGAAAATAGACTGCTTTTTCAGTCGAGTCTGTTTCTGTTTATTAGCCACAGTAGCCGTCATATTTAGAATGAATGATAATATCTCTATTTTTATAAAAGCTCCCGAACAAAAAAACATTATTAGGCTATATTCTTTTATGATAGGCAACGTGAGAAAAACTCTCGAGACGAGGCTTGTGACTGATAATATAAGTTACTAAATAAATGAACGATTGTGATAGAGAATAAGGAGCTGACGTCTGATTTCTTCAAGCGGTCATATTTTATGTTAACATGTTTAGCGTGCATATCTTTTTCATCGCTTATAAATATTTCAGCCTTGTTATTCTATAATTCACATTGGATCAAGTTATTTCACACACTCGCTGCTGACTGAAAGAGAGTTTTGAGCTCGACTTATAAAAAAAAAAAAAAAAAAAAAGAGTTTAATGCTGGTGTTAAAGCTGTTATCTTTCTGAAATGATCCGCAGTGCAGACTCTCTATTTTCATAAAAGCTCCCGAACAAAAGTCATTATTATGCAACGTGGAGCTAAACTCACGAAACGACAGATAAAATGTTACTTAATAAATACAATTGTAATAGAGAATAAGAAGCTGATGTCTGATTTCTATATTTACCATGTTTACTATGGTAACGTTAATGTTTAGCGTGCATAGTCTTTTTCGTCGCTTATAAATATTTTTGCCTTGTTTAGTGATTAGAATCCACATCGGATCAAGTTATTTCAAACACTTGCTGCTAACTAAGAGTGAGTTTTGAGCTCAACTTATTTTAAAAAGTCTCTAATACCGGTGTCAAAGCTGTTATCTTTCTGAAATGATCCGCAGTGCTGAGCTCTCTAGACACGGAGAAACTCCGCCTTGGTTCATAACCCCTCCTCTAGCCCCAGCTGGCCGCTCTGGCCCAAGGTTTTTGTCTGGCCAAAAAACCCTGGCCGTTGGCCCAGAGGAAGCCCCAGCGAGGCACGATCAAGCCCCGGAAGTGACTGTGGAAACGCGACTGGCCCTGGCACGCACTAGCACGCCCGGTCTTAGCTCGATAGTGGAAACACGGCTAATGGGATGTAGGATGGTCCTTGCTTTTTCTATTTTGTTATGAAATTGATATACAACCCCGCCAAATCACAGAGATGCCAATTTGCACAGGACTAATATTATCACAGGACCTCAGTGTCTGGGGAAATATGGTAGGTTATTTGCGGGGGAATTTTTACTTTACAAATTACAGAAATGGCTGATTCGCATGATCACAGACAACCTCCACCATGTCTAGAGTTCACCAGGTAATACTAATCCAGTGGCAAATAGGGCTAAGATCCTAAAATTGGTTAACAGTATATTTCAGTACTATATATGGCAAGTAACCGTAACAGATCTAACCTCATATGTAATTTTATAGTAAAACATTATACAAGTCATTGTATAATTTACAGTTTAAAAAAATAAATTCCCATAATTTCCTGCATGACACTTCACAATTGAGGTTTTTTTTATGTTGAAATAACAGTTTCTTCTTAGTTTTTTTCTTATCAGTTGTCTACATAAGGGTTTTATCTTACATCTACTGTTGTTAAATTAACATTTATTGCATTATTTCAGTGTTCAGCATTTGTGTGAATGACGTGTGCACCTTCTCTATACAAGTATTTCCCTCCTCAGATTGTGGAAAAGCTGTTTGTGATGAGCTTTCATCACCTGATTTTGGTGGTTGTCGGTGTACAGCAATGGTACAAAACAGATATTAGTACTTCAACAGGTTGGTATATTAGCATTATATCAGTTAATGAAACATTTCTGGCAGAGTTTTTTTTTTAACAGTATGTAATATCCTCTTTTGCAACAGCAATAAGCCCACTTCTCAAACTTAGTCAATTTCAGAATCCACTTGGTACCTTCTGACCAAATATAACACCACCAACAATTTCCAAACCAAGATGAATGAGGAATATATTTTGGGCTAAAATTAAGTTCTCAAAACGAATTAAATAAGTCCAAAATTACATGCAATTACATGAAGTAAACAATACATCCCTCTTCTACTTCCTAAGGCTTTCAGTTGACTCCTAAGAAGGAAAAGCAGGAAATACTGAATTTTGACTAAAAGCACTCTAAACTTGCTCTAGCCACTCAGAAATGAAAGCAGAATTGAGTGCGGATCTAAACTGGATTTTGCTAAAGCTGGACTGATGCATTTCAGCCTCTTATGATGCAACTAGGACTTCAAGATGCTCAGCCCAAAGCACGTTACCCTAAATCTACTGCGAGTTTCCCATGACGCTGAAATTACTGGTGCCACACCCTCGATCTCTGAGGGTCTAATCATTATTGGAGTCACTGCTGAGACCAAACAATTTCAGACTTATCAAATAGCAGCTTCATACATGATTAGATCAAGAGAAATGGGATCAGATGAATCCAGCCGTCTGAAAATAATTCAGAGTTGTCAGTCTCCTACTAATGCACTAAACATCCTTCTAATCTTTGCATTAAAGAGGATCAATGGTTTAGATCAGATGCTAATCAATATGGAGTAACATCAATACACAAGATGACAACAAAACTGGTAATGCATAATAAAGAGCTCTCACATCGCCGAAAGGTGAAAATAAATAGAAATTTCTTTGTTGCCATACAGCCATGCGAATAAAATAATTTAAGACATGTGCTACTTATTTAGTGCTACTAAATAAAGCATTACAGTAGGGAAGTACATCATGCCACATGCAACAATGAGAGCTATTCTCATGAACACTAGACTCCGGGTCCACATCACATGATGTAAAAGAAACCGATGTTTTTTTCTATTCGCATGGAGGGGTGAATGTCTATAATTAGCCTTCAGGATCACTGAATATACAAAAATGGCTTGTGTTTAAACAAACAATATAGCTCTGGTGAAATACACTTACATTTCCTTGTGTTTCTCCTCCGCTAATATCTGGTCATTCGTCTTGAGTCCATACCTGTTAGACACACAAACCAAATCTTTGTAACACCAGATCTACTCATCAAGAACAAGTCTAAGTTAAAATAACAAATAATTTCTTCTTGATTTATTTTTATTTTATTTTAATTCCATTCATTAAAACAACATTAGTGGCATAACACATTGTGGTCAAAATATGACCTATGTCTAAACTAATATTGAAATGCACTCTCAAACAGATATTATCATGTAGCAATCTACACAGAACAGATCCATTTGCCCCAAGATAAAGATAAGCACATGCGACAGCTCATTTCATTAAGACAGCTGTAGGTGAAGGTCTTAGGCCTAAGACAAAATAAAGCTTCTTTCATTGAGCCATAATCACTTCATCAACTTAAAACGTCTTTAAAAGTGAGTACAATAATTCAACCATTTCATTTGAAACTGAACTCTGTGTCTGATTCCATGCAAAAACTATATTTACCAAACATGGGCTATTATGAGTCATTCGTAACAGAACTTGAACTTGGTTGGCTTTTAAAAATGGAAACCATCTGATGACTGTCTGTAGTCTGTGTTTGTAGCACAAATGGTCATAACAGCTCACCTAATAAGGTGAGTTTGTACATCTGAAGAGGATTATGGAACTAGACACTGACCTATTGCAATTACAGGAGGTCTTCAACCATCAATAAAACACATTTGGAGACAAAGGCAAAAAAAAAAAAACAGAATGACTTGAGTATTATTTACACTACCATTCAATGTTTTTTACTGTCAAAGACAGTAAAGACATTTATATATAGACTTCAAATATACATGCTGTTCTTTTGAACTTTAAATTCAAAGGATCCTGAAAAAAATGCATTACAGTTTTCACAAAAATAAAGAAGTTTTGAACTGATCTGAAAAAATGAACTGCAGACAAAAAATGTTTAAGCACCAATCAGCGTATTAGAATAATTTCTAAAGGATCATGTAACACTGAAGAATGGTAATGGTAATAATTTGAATGGTAATAATATTTAACAATATAGCGGTGTTTTCTGTATTTTGATCAAATAAAAGCAGTCTTGGTGAGGATTTCTTAAAAAAAAAAAAACTTTAACAGTAGTGTACATGCAGGTAAACTGTGGGGGATCTTCTTGTGATTCTCTCTCAATCAAATGAAAGGAAAGGTTAACAAATTAAACCAAGTTGTAATAAATAACAAAAAACCTTAATTTGTCAGTGAATAATGTCTTTAAGAGAACATAAGTGACCAAGTGATATGATTTAGGTGTCCTGAAGGAGCAATATATTTTTATAGATTTTTCTTCCCCTCATCAACCAATCGAACTGCTTGCTCAAGCCGCTTAAACTATTTTCCATTATCTTGATAGTCTTTTTATATTTGCATGTAGTCAATCATGTTCTGGGCCAATATCTAAACATTAAATAGGCAGCTCATTGATCTCTCTTAATGCATCTTAGTAAGCTATTCTTTGACCCTGCCCTGCAAACAACAGGTCATGCAACTAAAACTGCTCTACACTAAGAACAAATCAATTGGAAATCATTACAGTCAAAGTCTGCCACAGGTCCAGCAGGTTTAAGATTACCAAACCTGTTTGCAATGGTACAGACAATTAGGAGCCAATAAACTATATTATTATTATTAACTATATTGATTGTTTGAAAAACATTTATTTACCAAATAAAATTTGATCTGGTACATTCTACAATTTGATCAGAATGATCAGCTCACACATTTCCAAATGAAGAACTCACAAATGAAGTGATCGTCTACAAAAACCAGTTAGACCTGAGTGGCTGCTATAGTGCTAGAATGGCAATCTGTGACCTACATGCAAAACACGGAGTGTCCATGGTGCCACATGCTGCCTCCTTAAAGAACAAAGACACTTGGCCTATTAAACGTAATAGGTTTAATTCCTTTACAAAGAAGAAAAATTATATCATGAACCCAAAAGCTACTGGGCTTGCAGCATCTCTGCAAATCTAACATGGGCTGACTAAAGTTCAACCACTCAGTAACATGTTAAAAAAAAAAAAAAGAGGATTTAGCTCACATGTCACAACACGCTGATACAAAAGCAAACGTACAGCAGTGCCTAGCCATGCAATCAATTTAATTAAAATCAAATTGAATTTAAAGAAACATGTGACTTACTTGTCTAGAAAGTCTTTGTCCACCACAGCAGTGATGTCAAGCAGGGGGTTTCCCATCCCAAAAAGGGCATTTTGACTGCAAAAAACAAAACAAAATGTGTGCCAAGTTAAGACATTAGGAAAACATCGGAGTAGTTCTGACAACAGACGTAAGCAGAATTACACTAAAATAATATACACATGGCCTTTGTGGTTCACTTGCACGAGGGGTCTTCTAAAAATAGCAAGGAGATTTCTTTGACCTAGCCTACTATTTTCAACATGTTCACCAAAAATTCAAAAAGGGACTTTACATAACAGAAATTCATAAACACAAAAGATCCATTCGAGCATAAACTACAGCACATTACACAATCTGAAGAAAGTAAGCATTGCTTTTTGATGAAATCTATGATGAGCTACAAGCTGGATATTTTGTCTATCAGATGCAGAAATACTCAGTATTTGTTTAGCCAGACACAAATAGTTTTAAAGCAGAAAAGCATGTCATAAATGTTTCAATCCAGGCACTAAAACATTTACGAAACCATCAGACAGCCACCACATCTAACAAACCAAGCATTCAAGCACGTGGCTGAGTGACTGACCGTTCATTCACCCCGGACGAAACGTGTGGTGGAGACCCTAAGATTAAAACTTTGCCTCTAATAGATTGTTGACAGATGTGATAACATTGCTTTGAGTAATGATAAAAGCCTGCATGCCTTTCCATAACATATTATTCTTTATTATTAATGTAAATAAATAAGGGAGCACTTCCAAATACTATGATTTCTACTGACACAAATGAGCAGGCAACAAAATTCGTCTGAATGATCATTTGTACTCCTACATTCAAAGAAAGACAGTTGTTGGGGAACGTGTGAATAAGTGCAGATGTGTCAGTGTGGGAGTTTGTGAAGCTTGTGGTGCTCTAAAACAGATGTTTAGGGGGTGCTGTTCAGTGCATAAAGAAATGTGAATATCATTTCTGTAGTGACTAAAATAATCTCTCTGTACAACTAAAAGTAAAAAAAAACTGCCATCCCTGAAACACTGTTAATAAGCAAACTATCCAGAAAACTATAGCATCATATCTTGTGAGATTCCATTGCCAAAACATCAAATTCTCTTAAAACTACATGCTATTCTGGTTGGAAAATGGGCTGACAAAATTATAAAACTTATAAAATTCGATAAATCGCTGAATAGGTGTCTGACTATCCGGTGTAGCCCTACCTTGCTGTAGGCATGAAGTTGGCTTGAGGTGATCCTCACTGGAATTTAGTGACAGCCAGACAGCGAGAAGCAACCGGCTGCAGCCTGCAGAGCAAGGCGGGGAAGAATCTGGGACGGGGCTGAACGTGTCACCCCGCCCCATACCTACTCTGATTGGTTTGATTGTCTTTCATAGGCATACATGACAGGAAATGTTTGCATGATTGGCGTAGGACGAAGTATGTGGTTTAAAAAGCTAAAAATACTGTAGTTTTAAAACGCCTTCATTATAATGCACAGAAAAAAAAAAAAAACATTAGCCATGCCCCTGAAATTATTGCTTTGCTAAATTAAGCTTATCTTTAGGCTTACATTTAATAAATGAATTGGGTTGATTATCCAAAGTGGGAGGATCAGGTCTTCAGAAGAATTAATTATGAATTAAATAATTTCTGAAAATGTGATTATTTCATAACATGAGAGTATGAGAAAGGAAATGAAGAGGACGTATCAGGATTGTTTTTAGGGATTCACGATATATCGGCCACCATGTTGGTGTTGGCCGATTAATGTACATTTTTCTGTTATCATTATCGAACCGATGAGAGAATTTGGGCGATATCTTAGAGCCGATAAATAATGAATTATGTCCTGCAGGGACAATTCAGATTACACAATTATGGTTTTTAATTGCTTGAAATATTAGTGGAATTACTTCAAATGAAAATACAGTGAACTGCAACATGTGCAGGGCAAGTCTGTCATATTACAATGAGATCTTTAGCTACTGTAAAATAATGTAAAGGAATCTTTGTTCGCCGTGTTTTAGCACATTGTTAAGGGAATAGCGCTTCCACAACGGATTCACACAATTAGCACAGTTAAGTTTGCTTGTGCATTTTCAGTTTTTTGTGCAATTGTATGTTGTAATATTGTGTTTATTTTATGCATTTAAACCTGATTTTTCTCAAATAGAATGCGTTTGGTTAAGCTATAGGCCAATAGAGCGTGCTTCAGTTTGATAGTTATCATCTTTAGCTCAGCGCACGCAGCTCAAACAGCAGATTACAACATTAATAACTATGATTGAGATTGTCATATAACATTATAATGAGAACACTATTATAATAAAATTTTATGAATTCTTTCGGTTTGGTTTCCGTGTTTCAGCGCGTTGTTGAGGGAAGAGCCAAGAGCGCATCCACAACAGAAGTTAAACATTCAGATTAGCACGAAATATATAAATTGTAAGATTATATTTGTTATATCTGAATATATGACGCGTTTCCTTGTGTTAAATAAGTTGGCAGCACTTCAGTTTATCGGTGTTCATTCAGCTATTTAGCTTCGGCACACGCAGCTTGTGTACAACAGCAATGCACACCACTAATAACTATAATTGGGAATGTCATGAACAGAATAAAGAGAATAATTCCGTAATATATATATTTTTTGGGGGGGGGGGGGCTGGGGGGTTGGCATGTTTCAGCGCGTTGTTACAGAAAGAGCCAAGAGCGTGTCCACGACACATCTGTCTATTCGGGTTGTAGCAAGGGTGCATTGCAATATTGGAAAGAGACTACTTCTGTTTTAAACAGTGAAGGCAAGGGAGTGGATATCATATAAGCAACGTGCAAGCTTTGTGCAAGTCACACTTATGGCAGTGAACGTTTTTCACCATAATAGTGAAAATAACAAATAACAACACATTTACAGTGTGTATTCTCTCAGAGATGACGGGAGATCAATCTCCTAATATGTGGTATATCTAACTGTTTTAATTAATTTCTTTAATGTTTCTCTTGTGGCCCGAACATAGTGAAAACAACGAAGAAATGCAACTTGTGTTGAACGGAGCATTTTTGAAAGTCGGTGCATAAAATAAAGCTGCTCTTTTGTTTCACCGATAAAGTCTTACTGAAGTGTAACAATTTTTAGACTATAGGCCTATAATTTATTGCAGGCTATAATAAACCTGTTTTAAAAGACATTTTAAAAACATTTTTAGAAAGGATTAGCCTAATAGCCAGAAAATAACAGGCCTACATTAATTGGAAATGCCAAATATTCTTAATGTCTTTCAACACAATCCGTCGTCACTCAGGCTCTCAAAAAATTGGGGGTGAGAATATGGATTTAGATTTATCGGCCAACATATCGGTTATCGGCTATAATGAAGGCTTTTTAAAACTCCACAACGTTTTTAGTTTTTTTTAAACATACTCCAATCTACAACTACTCACACATTTCCTTTCATGTACGTCTATGAAAGAAGATCGAACCAATCAGAGTAGGTATGGGGAGGGGCGACACGTGCAGCCCCGCCCCAGATGCAGCCGGGTGTACTGGGTGCTGATTGGCTGATTAGCAGGCAGGGCTTAGTTGTTCCCCCTTTATGATTTTTCGTGGCTGAAAATTTGGCGCCAAATGTAAAAAATAATCCTAAATGTACTAATAAACGTAAGTACAACATTTGACACCTAATGTGCAAATACAAACAATAATGGCCAATTTGCAGCTGTGACCAAACCTTATTCATACATGACAGTGTGCAAACATTGACATTTATTCTTAACAGCCATTAGACGAATACCTTACTATGGTAACTTCTATTAGACTCATGGCTGATTTTGTGTCAGCATAGAGCTGTAAGACTTTCTGTTTAGCATAGCACGACTGCATAACAAAAGACACGTGGAGCCGGAGGGACGCACTCCAGTCCAGAGGTAGATATAAAACACTCAAGGACAACGGATGTCCAAAAGCATTAAACACAACAACACGAACTCACCAGTCGCTTATGTATAATTAAAGTGATCGTTGGAAAGTTGGATGTTGGATGTACACTCATAAAGAAATGCCCCATGATCACGAGTTTTCGAGTAAGGCTTTGCAGCATTATCAAACTGAGTCATCGGCATTGCTCTATGAAGGGAAAATGACAGATATTTTGCTCTCCAATGAAACAGCAATGTGCTTTTGAGAGAAAGCACTGAACTGACAGCACGTGTACTTTAAATGACACGCAGACTAGCCTTCTGACCTAAATGTGCTCGCAAACAAACCACTCCGTGTTTAATAAAACACCAAACACACGTTTGACTCTGTCCGTCTACGCTATTCAGCCGATGCTTGTGTTTACTGTACCTGAGCTTTTTTTCATCGAGTTTAATCCTCTTGGCTTTAGGTTCATCGGACGCCATGCTGTAGTGTGATAGAGGTCTCTCAATTACGTTCCAAACACCTTGCTGCGCGAGTGAAGCATCTGGAGACGCAGCAGCCGGCGTTTAGTTATTTTGATTCGAATCTTTTCACTGAATCGATTCACAAAACCGTTCAGAACTACTGCTTCACGAACCGGTCCGAGCTGGGTTCTCACGGACCCACTGAACTGAGAATCGTGTCTCTCGATCACATCCGTTTCGTAATGTGCCAAGGACCGATGAATGAGCTGCTAATAAAATAATTCGACTCTATGTTCAGTGAGTCAGTAGATATCGCGATTGAACCGAATATTTGACTAACAGGGTGGAAGTTACTTTAATAGCCAAATAGCAGAAATGTAACAAATAAATCCAACTGCAAATGTTTGAATTTGTAAATAAACTCCCATTTAAATAAACTTTAATAGAAAAACGTAATAAACCGAGAGTTTCTGCACACCAGGAACCACGTGATAATATAAAGAACCAGTGAATATGTCCAGTTGATTGCTCTTTGAAAACAGTTGTTCAAAAGAACCGAATCGATGAAATGATTCCAACCGTGGAGAGAAAAACTTACCACAGACACATAGCTGTCCCTGTGCATTGCCGGAACAAAAATATAGATTCCCATGTTAATATATAAACTTTAATTAAACACGTTAATTGCAGAGGTATCGTTTACCATTTTCGACTTAAGCTCTTTTCATGAGAAGCGAATGTTTGTGTTTTAAAACGACTTTAATATTAATTCGCTACAGGCACAGATTCGAACGCATGAACCTCGAACGACGAGTGAGTGACACATCTGCCAAGCGGAGGATACTGTCTGACAACGTTAATTTAGACAGCTGTCTATAGGTAAGTATTATTTAAAAAAATAAATACGTTTAGATATGTGTAAGTTAGTTATGGACAACCGACTGCCTGTGTTTGTTCACCTGAACATTATAGCCTTAAATAATAGGTAGATATAGGATATCCTGTAACTCTTGTTTCAGGAAACAAAACTTTATGCTTTTGTTTTTAGTTTTTCTGAGTAACTTGTTCATGTTAACTATCACACAGTTCTGCATTGTCTTTAATATCAAAGTAATATCTATGTTACAAGTTTGTTTCCGACCAGCACAAATAACGTTAGATACGTTTAGTTTGAAATGTAAATTGTTTGATAAAGTTGTTTGCACAGAGCTCAGTAACGTTAACTTAAACGTAGCTTCATAAAATGCACAGTGAACCGCATTTATACCTAACATCTGGTCAGTATTATTTCTTTTTAAATAATTTTTTATTATTATTATTATTTAATGATTTTAGAGGAATAAACGTTGATATAATATGGATAAAATTGTTATCTGCTTTAAAGACACTAACATAATTACTGTAAGCGATTATATTGTTTTATTTTATATAGAGAGTATTTGTTTTGGATATACAGCAGATTAGGAAGATATAAAGCAATAAATGGGTAGGAAATATATTTGTGGGTTTTGTGCTAGTTTACCTAGCTTAAAGGGTTAGTTCACCTAAAAATGAAAATAATGTCATTAATAACTCACCCTCATGTTGTTGCAAACCCTGTAAGACCTCCGTTCATCTTCGGAACACGGTTTAAGATATTTTAGATTTAGTCCGAGAGCTCTCAGTCCCTCCATTGAAGCTGTGTGTATGGTATACTGTCCATGTCCAGAAAGGTAAGAAAAACATCATCAAAGTAGTCCATGTGACATCAGAGGGTCAGTTAGAATTTTTTGAAGCATCGAAAATACAGTTTGGTCCAAAAATAACAAAAATTACGACTTTATTCAGCATTGTCTTCTCTTCCGGGTCTGTTATGTTTACGACAAAATATATTTTTTAAGATATACATATTTAGTTTGTAATTACCAGTGCTATAAAAACTCTTTGTCTTCTAGGCATATATCTCTCCAAACACTGGAGTAACATAGTAGCTCATACCTGCTGTTAGCACTGTGACTCCCATTCTCACGGTCCCATTTATTATCCTGTCGCTCTCCCAGCCCTCATCATGATCCACAGCTTGTTTCTGATAAACACTGCTGGCGATTTATTCCTGGAGAAACACTGGAAGAGTGTCATAAGCCGCTCCGTCTGTGATTATTTTTTCGAAGCACGAGAGAAGGCAGTGGAACCTGACAATGTGCCTCCTGTCATCCCCACCCCTCATCACTATCTCATAACCATCTACCGTGAGAAGATCTTCTTCGTTTCTGTCATCCAAACAGAAGTGCCTCCACTCTTTGTAATAGAATTTCTGCATCGGGTCGCAGAGACATTTCAGGTATTCATTACCCACTTGACGGTGTGGCGTAGAAAATATATGGGTTTAGAAAGATTTTAAGCAATTAATATTTTTATTGTTATTTGGTGTGCGTTTTATTATAGGTCTATTATGTGTGATGAATAATCATAATGTGTTGTATAATCATTTATGCAGGACTATTTTGGAGAATGTTCTGAAACCACTATCAAGGACAATGTGGTCATAGTCTATGAACTCTTGGAGGAAATGTTGGACAACGGCTTCCCCCTCGCTACAGAATCCAACATCTTGAAAGAACTCATCAGACCTCCCACAATCCTACGGTCGATGGTCAACACCATCACAGGTAAGACACCACACACACTCACTCAGGGTTTTGTTTATGGCCATGTGATGTTGAGAATCTAAGTGATTAATAATCTTCAGGCAGTAGTAATGTTGGCGAAACCCTCCCTACTGGTCAGCTCTCCAGCATTCCATGGAGAAGAGCAGGTGTGAAATATACCAATAATGAGGCTTACTTTGATGTGGTGGAAGAAATCGATGCCATCCTGGATAAGTCTGGTAAGGATATTTTGATGTCACAGGAATATCGTTCACGTCAGTGTTTTGAGGTATCTACTTCCTTTCAAGGTTAATGTTGGTGTACTCTTCTGTTTCAGGAACTACAGTTTTTGCAGAAATCCAGGGAGTTATTGATGCTTGTGTCAAGCTTTCTGGAATGCCAGACCTTACTCTCTCATTTATGGTGTGTTGTGTTAAAAAGTGTAAAGTTGTGATGAAACCAAATCAGCGACATGTCTTTTCCTTTCATATTGGGATGTATTGGTGGAGAACTGGATCTGTCCATTGCTTTATTCGCTATAATTTTGGATGTGGCCATTGCACTCAAAAATGAAAGCAGATGGATGCAGGCTTGTATAGGGCTAGGTTAAACGTTTTCACCAAAAGGTCCAGTTATAGACATTTTCATTAAACATTATGAGGTCAATATAAATACATGAAACATAGACACAGTCAGATAAATTGTTCACAATTACTATAACATGCATTTAAAAAATGGATAGTAAAAAAACGAACAATAGATGAAGCATTAAAATTAAATCTGTTTAGATCTAAAACAATTTTAATCAACATTTCTTTCCTTGTAAAATTATCATGCATGCAGTTTTTATTATCTCTCTTAAATCAAGGGACTATATAGCTTATTGACTTTTCAGAGTATTATTAGAAATAATTATTTTGAACAAAACTGTATGTTCCCTATCCACAGAACCCCAGACTCCTGGACGACGTGAGCTTCCATCCATGTGTCCGTTATAAGAGATGGGAAAGTGAGAGAGTTATCTCCTTCATTCCCCCCGATGGAAACTTTCAGCTCATGTCGTATCACATCAGTGCGCAAAAGTAAGCGCTGATTTGAAGTAAACGGTTAAGCAATAAACTTAAAACATGTATTAAAGATATTTAGATATTGCCCATTAAAAGTTTTTACCTGTTTTTGCAGCCTTGTAGCAATCCCAATATATGTGAAGCAGAACATCAGTTTCTTTGAGACTGGTTCTTCAGGACGACTGGACATCACTGTGGGTCCTAAGCAGACCATGGGAAAGACTGTAGAGTGCTTGGTAGTGACCATACACATGCCAAAAGTGGTTCTCAGTGCCAACCTCAATGCGACTCAGGGAACCTACAACTATGACCCTGTCACAAAGGTCAGATGCAACTCTCTGTTTTCCATTTTTATTGATTTATTGTAGTTGTATTATTCTAGTAACATCACAGCTTTTGATAATTTGAAACACAATTTTTCCCCTTTAATGTTGGCTAATAGTTTCTGAATGTCTTGTAGATTTTGTTGTGGGATATAGGGAAACTTAACCCCCAGAAGCTTCCCAATCTGAAAGGAAGTCTAAGTCTGCAGTCTGGAGCTCCTAAACCAGAAGAGAACCCAAGTCTGAACATTGACCTGAAAATCCAGCAGTTAGCCATCTCAGGTAGGCTAGGGTCCTTGATCAGCTTTAGTCATTATTCACTGCCAGCAGCAGATTGTGATAAAGCATCTGTTATTAACATGCTTTTAAAAAGCACAATAAGCTGCTATAACCCTACTTAATATTAAAACTTAATTTAATATTTTCATCTCCTTCCACATGTTTGAATGTGATCGCTGAAATACACAACTATCAAATGCTTAGGGTCAATATTTTTTTTTTTTTTTTTAATAGAATTTTTACTTATATTCAGTAAGGATGCATCAGATTGACAAAACAATTACAGTAAATGATATTTAGAATGAAAATATAATTTTTTTTATGCTTTTTGAATTTTCTGTTAAAACGTTAAAGCTACGCAGGTTGTAAAATCGAATTATTATGTGATCCAATGAGCATTGAGAATGCAATGAGAATGACATTGAAAGAAATCTGATCTTTTGTCGAGAGGGCGTTCACATGGTCGATGTCAAAAACTTTCTTATTTGAATAATACTTAGTAATAGTGTACAAAAATCCCATTTCCAGACTTGGGGACCCCCATGTATGTTATGTAAAGCACCTTAAAACACTGGTACATAAAATAGTTATGCTTACTTCACTCTCTCATCTGCTTCACAGGATTGAAAGTCAATCGTCTAGACATGTATGGAGAGAAATATAAACCATTCAAGGGTGTGAAATATGTGACCAAAGCTGGGAAGTTCCAGGTCAGGACATGAGGCCAGCTGCAGAGTTTAACAAAGATATGCCAAAAGTGTATTAGAGGAGCCATTTTCTAAGTGACAAATCATACAGGATGGCAACCTTGTGCACAGTCTCCCTTAAGTTTTTAAACCATTGCAGTTACATTTGTTATTGTAGTTTTTATATTTCTTGTTGTGTGGGAAGCAACTGGGAATTGGCAAGAAGTGAAAGTCTTTCCACTGGCGAGTATTTGGAGAGCACATTCTTTGGGAATCTTTAACTTCATATCAACAACATTCCATTAATCTATTAACACTGTATTATATTAGATTGAAGGTACTGTAAATCTGTGCCAGAAACGCATTACATTAATCACAATACTGCTCTACAGTCTTTGATACTGGCACAAAAGAGTACCCGAGTTTCTGCACATATTCTCTGGCCTTGTTCTTTCATTTACATATATATAGAGGAGGCCTCATACACTCAAATGGACTTTCTTTAAAAGAACAGTCATGCTTATAGCAGGATACATTTACAGTGATGCAATCTACTATACAAGCACATCAATGCTCAGAGGTGAACGGAAGCTGTATCAGCTTGAAAGACAATTTACACTTAAATTAGTTTGCCACATGCAAGCACTATGGAGCCATTATGAGCACAAGTGATACAATCTGTTCAGTTGCGCTCACTTGCAGTGATACGCTAGATATGTAGAAGGACACACTATTGCATTATTTTGTAAAATGTCAAGGGAACTGCATTTTAAGATATGTATTTAAACCAAAAGCCTTCCGATTTATAAAGTTTGTGAACAAAATGAGGTCTTTGTGTGTTTCCACTTCTGACTTATAACGGTTTATTATAGCTTCACTTGAATGTGTTGGAAAATATTAGCAATGAATGTCTTTTAATCTCGGTCTAATTATTGAACTGCAGTACCTTTTACAAATTAGAAAGTAACTTGTCCCTTTATTCACATATTTGGGGAATTAATTTTCCAAACAAAACACGTTAACAGAATTTTTTTTTATTCATTTGAGGCACATAAGATTTTTTTTTTCTGTGACACTGAAAAAAAAGTCAACATTAGTGTCATATATACATTCACAAAGAAGTAATTTTCACCCGGTCCAAATGTCATCAGAACCCACAACATGCTTTTACTCGTACAGATACAGCCCTGTAAATTTTCATAACTAGGCACTATATTGGGGACTGAAAAGGTACTCTTTAAAATGTAAATGTTGTAGTTAAGTGAATGCAAGGCAGTGAAGCATCACGATAGCGTTCGTGTAGCTATACAGATTCAGAGTGCATCTTCAGCTACGGTAATAATAGTGTTGAGCTCATGCTACTGACTTTTTCATACTATGCACAATTTCCACACATTTGATTCTATACTGTAAATTTACTGTCCATAAAACGGCAGTTCACGCAAAAATCCAAAACCTGCAATTTAATCATTAACCTGACTGAAGAATACAAAAGAAGATATTTTTTAAAAATGCCTTAGTTTTTGTCCATACATTGAAAGTCAGTAGAGTCTAAAACAACATATTCTGGACCGCTTTGACTTTCATTACATAGACAAAAACCTTTTCAGTTAATAATAAAATGAGGGTGTTAACAGACTTTAAGCATCAAACACATAGGTATCACATTTTAACAAGCCACCTGGGTCTTGTTACCCATTCAGTTGAAATGGGTAAAAACAGTAAAAGCTCCATCATCGATATACTACAATTGCAAAGAGAATCACACTGAGAAACGTCAAAATCACAGCTGTAAACTGAGCTGAGAGAGAGAACAGTTCAACTGTTGTGAGGATTGTGCTTTTATGTAAAGAAATGTAAATAATCATTCACTCTCTCTCGCTCAACAGAAAGAATTCATAATTTCAGTGTTAACTATCCAAGCTTTCACATGACTGTGTAGATTTACACCACAGATGTGTTTATTCGATAGCCAATGGACATTGGGTGTAAAAAACTAAATCTTTGGCATCAACCATGCCATGCAAAATACATCTCTGTAATGGCACGACCCATCAAAAAATGCATTATCCTTTTTAATAAATAGCTAAGTCCATTATAAATATGAGCAAAGAACAGTTAATTATAGTTTGAGTTATATCTTAAAAACAACCAGCCAAAGGGTTTGTGAATAACAAAGTAAAACAAAACATTGTATATTTGCAACAAGAAAGTGATCTGTGATAGTTTTCTAATGAAATATAAGAAATATAAATATATACACATTCAATAAGAAAATTTCCTTGTCAAAAAACTAATTTATAAAGTAAATTTCATCATGAAACTCCAACATTGTTCGAGAGAGGCATCATGCCATTTTTCTCCGATACAAAATAGAAGACTTTTTCATGCAACAAAAATAAAATTATATATATATATATATATATATATTATATATATACGTGGAATTTGGAAACCCAATATACCAAAAATATATATTTAAAATGTGCTTCCTGTTTACTCCTACACTATACCTCAGTAGTGTGAGATAAAGGTAACTACAGCAAACTTTCAGGACAAAAATAGCCTCTGTTAGGAGGAGCAGTTTAGGTACCCATACTAGCAAGTAAATAAAAATAAGTAATACCAGTCTCCCTGAAACTAGAGCCAAACACTGATGTCCAAAAATAGAAGAATCAGATCGGGTGCTTTTTTTTTCTGCCAACCGTTGTCAGATCTCAGATGCTTGAAAAGGCAAGAGTGTGAATTGCTAATTGCTAATTGAAAACAACTAGTCCTCGGTTTACTGGTACCAAGGGGTCTTTCGGACCCAGCGAAGAGTGAACCCTGCATCTGTGCGGATCTTGATGGAGGCAGCTTCTGCTTCTCTTACCGTCTCCTTCACGGACTGCATGAGGTTCTGTGCGTTATGCACAAGCATCTCAGTTGCCTTAAAACCAAACAATCATTTTAATTCCAATCCAATAAATCCTTCATTAAAGATGGGTGTGAATGTGCCTCGTCTCCTCACCTGCTCAGATTCTTCCTCACTGATGTTTGTCCGTCCCAGCATTGTGGCCTTTACTGTGGACAGGATCTTCAGCTGAGTGCTAATAGTTGGTATACGCTCACAAACCTGGAATAAACATTTGAGAGTTTACAAATTTACTGGACAAAACAAGCCAATTAGCAAATATTCATTTAACAGTGCTCAACTAATATTAATATTTGCGCCACTGACCTGCAACAGGTTTGTGCGAATCCGTTTGTCAGTGCATTGCTTGGCTACCTCCTTAGCCAGCCGTGTGACCTCATCGGAGGCTTTGGCGATGTCCTTGGCGCACTGAATGAGGGCACGTTTATTCCCACTGCCTCCACGCACCAGACGAGACATCTCCGCCATGAGCAGGGCCATGCGCTTAGCTGCTCCAATGATGTCATTACCCTAAGAAGAAAAAACCCATGAAACCCTTAGCATAAGGACTTTAAATAAGGGTTTGATTACAGATGTACTTTGTTCAAGTAGATTATTTTTGCCCGTTTTTAATCTCTGTCTAACGTCTATTTAGAAGACAAAGTGTTTAGATCATATTCATCCAGTGCACATCAGTCATTGCATTTTTGAAATTAGTGTAGGTTTTGTCATGTCTCCTGAAGTCACATATGTTGGATTAAATGTGAGAAATACAACAAAAGCACACTAACGAGAAATTTTCAGTGCAAACGAAAAAGCATATGCATGCTCGTTACCATTTTGTAAATCTATTTTGCCATTGTAAAAGAGTATTCATTTGCACATAAGTTTCTCTAATTTTTTTCTTGGAATTCTATATACAGTATATATCAGTATATCGAAATTCATGTTTTTTTTTTAAGAATTAAAAAAAGGTAATTGCTACTTTTTATCTCACAGTTATGACTTTTTTCAATGCAATTGAAACTTTATCTAACAATTGCAAGAAAAAAGTTTGTAAGATTGTAAGATAAAATTTTTCTTTTTTCTTTTTTTTAGCCATGACAGAAGTTTTTATTTGTTATTTTGTCAGCACAAGAAACTCTGACAGTGTCTAATGACATAATCTAATGTATTTTCCTCCAACTTGTCAGAAATATCATGCCCATCTAACGAATAAATCATAATTATTAAAAAAATAAAAATCTAAATATACATTTGATCTTTATACTACTTTGAGTAGAGTTCTGCATGATCCGTTAGTGAGACAGTTGTGTTTATACACATGCATGCAAAGTTTCAGTGTGTTAAAATGTAATATCCTACAATGGCTTTGACATGGTTCATTTAAATTGTTAGAAAAAGTGGCCAACAAACAAACAGGCATGTGACATGACTTCTGAAGTCATCGGGAAACTGTCATCCATGGCTTGACAGGCTGGCAAAAGCAGAGTGTTGTGAGTGAATGGCTCCTCGATCAAACCAGGGCACAGAGGCGTGACACTATCAGAAATGAGCAGGGAGACTTGTGAAGCCAGTATCAGTTTGTCCAAGAAATGCACAACAAACTTGCAATTCCAGTCGTGGTCATTGGCAACCCCCAGCAGCAAAAAAAACAACCGGACCCAAGTGTGAAGCAACAGCAGCAGCAGCTATCTGGTTTCAGCATTCCCATAGTAATATCTGGATGCACAAGAGATGCTGCAGCCCACCGGGGCCAGAAAGCAGAGTACCTTACTGGACCATTTGCGGGTTTCCTGGTGCAAAGACTGCGCAGCGGCCAGAATGGGCTGGTTAACTGGCTGATTTGAAGACATTAAGAGAAGCTCTGGCTCAAAATCATCCTCGATGTCTGTGAATTCATCCTCATTGTCTATATCTACAGCGGTCTCAAACCCGTCGTGTGTCCCTTCAGGCTGGGGAGGCTGGGAAGGAGGGATCCAGCATGGAGAGAGAAGGACAGAGTTAGTACGAGAGGCACTGTATGGAGATTCCCAGGATATGATTGTGGGATCAGCTGGGTTTAGGATGGCTGGGAGAGAGTCCTGCTGGGTAACGTCTGCCACAGGGTTTATGATGTCAACTGAAAAATCTGGGAACTGATCTATCCTCGCAGAGAATAGAAACTGGGTGGTTCAACTGGACAGAGAGCGAACAAGTAAAGCCCCCAACAAGATAAGATGAAATTCATAATGGGTTCTTCAAAAAAAGCAGCTTTTACATTACTGCAAATTAATTATTATTATTATTATTATTATTATTATTACAGAGATTTAAATTTCTGACCATTAGTTTAAAAATATTTTTGTTTATTATTATTTTTATTTTTTTCTACTTTTCCAAACATTTATTGTTACTTATAAAATAAAATATTGTTCTAATATTAATTCTAATATATATATATATATATATATATATATATATATATAACAAAACCGTAAATAAAATGTCATGGTTTCCACAAAAATATTATGCAGCACACTGTTTTCAACATTGATAATAATAATAAGAAATGTTTCTTGAACAGCATATTAGAATGATTTGTGAAGGATCATGTGACGCTCAAGACCGCAGTAATGATGCTGAACATTCAGCTTCACCATCACAGGAATAAATTACATCTAAAATTATATTAAACTAGAAAAAAGTTATTTTAAATGGTAATGATATTTCACAATATTACTAGTGATCGACCGATGTATCTGTTTACCGATATTTTTCCCGATATTTAAGCATTTTTCCATAATCGGGTATCGGTTTTGTAATATCGGATTCGCCGATTTACGGCGCCATCTTGTGGCCGTTTTGAGATTTCCGCCATTGCAGCCCGAGGCGTCTGAGGAGATCAGTCAACAACAACTCAGTGCACAGGTAAATATATGTTCTACTTGGTTTGCTTTAATTAATAAACTTTATTTAACATAACAGACATGCACAAATGAGATCTGAGACATAAATTCCTGATATAGTTAATTTATGCAGCTTGTTTCTAAACAATTGAGACGAACTCATTGAGTCACGTAGTGTAATTCATCATGTCCTGCCCCAATAAAGACGTATCTTTACATGAATTAAATAAAACAGACATGAATGAGTGCATGTTGAAAATAAAAGCGTTGAATTTAATTCTCTATCTGTTGTATTTGCTCACCATTAGTCTAGAAGAGAAAGTTTGTTCATATTGCTTAGCAACTGACGGATGATCTGGAGGCTTAAGCACGGCCACTGAATGAAACTTTTGACAAGATTATCTTGTTTAAACACCCTAGATTATATTATCATTTACTACATAACAATTATTTCGCTAATACACATATAAATATATAGCCTACCGCTTTGTGGAAATTAATTATTTATTATCTCCATGCACGATCGCGGTTGATTAAATTATAGTCAAACAGCACTTTGTCAGTTGGCATTTCATGATCTAACGTTAGATTGAATCTAGATCATAAAATGCCAACTGACAAGTGCTGTTTAACTTTATATAGTCTCGGGAAAAAAAGTTCGTTCATATTGCTCAGCACCTGACTGGGTTGATGCTCAGGAAGCCTCAAGCACGGCCACTGCATAAAATTTTTGAAGGAAGCAGGCTTACAGGGCAGAATGCTGAAAGACTCTGTTTTCTACACTAAAACCTAGTTCTGCTTAACTGGGAGTATTAAGTTACACTACTATATAGCTATGCACTCCTAAATAGCCCTCCCGCCCCCACCAATATGTTAGAATCATTTTTGTGCTTTATTTTTTTACCTGTTTTTATTTTTTTACCTCATCAAAGCTTTTATTTTAAAACAAAGACACTTAGTAACAGTGCGCTTAAATTTTTTGGACTCAGACCCCTCTATTTATTTGTGTATAAATATAATGGTTTTTTTTTGTATGCAAGGAGGGAGTGATTGTTATAAATAAAATGTTTTTTTCAGCTCATTTGTGTTGTAATAATTGTCAGAAACAGAAGTATAACAGTAAATAAATATCGGTTCTGCATATCGGTTATCGGGTACATAAACATACAAATAATCGGTATCGGTAATAAAAAAATCAATATCGGTCGATCACTAAATATTACGGTTTTTATTTTATTTTTTTACAAATTAATGCAGTCTTGGTGAGCGTAGGAGACCATTTTCAAAAACAAAATCTTACTGACCCCAAATATTTGAATAGTAGCATATCGGTCTATCTTCCTGCAATAAATCAGCATCTCATTAATCCAGTTAGTTAGTGAAAATGACCATAACTGAACAAAAAAAAAAAAGATACAAACAGGTAAAGACCATGTTAAAACGCAAGAGCACAAATAATTTTCACAGGGACTGAGATAAAACAGGCTTTGTTAAAACGTTAGAGCATGCAAACATTTCTTTCATAGATGACAGTTTCCATTCTTTTTCCCCCTGAAACTGGAATCATCACAGAGATTTCCACATTTCAGGTTAAAGAAAACAAAAAACCGATCCGAATTCAACAGAAACAACATTTGACAATCATAGAAAGCAGACCAGTACACAAAGCGCATCTCAAACATTTGAACAATTTTTTATTACATAAACTTTTTCCAGTTTCATCTTGACAGTCTTTGTGAAATTCTCGTTTTCACTCAATATCCTGTTAATCTTGAGTACCTATAGAGTAGTACTGCATCCTTCATAACTCCAAAGTCTTTAGTTTTATTATATTCATAAGAGAAAGATAGTCTGTACCGATTTTTCCCGGAAAAACACGACCGGCTGGAGGCGTGACGTGTGGGCGGAGCTAAAGAATCACGAGCGCGAGTAAGCTTTTGCGTTGAGAGCGTTTGGAAGCTGTGACATTACCGTGAGGAAAAAAAACATCATCCAAAACAAACCATGGCTAACAGTCAGATTCAGCCGTTTATTTATGATCCAGAATCAGATCCCGAGGCTGAAACTGAACGAGAGCAGCAGCAGCAACGACTCGCTCCGAGCGGGGCTCGAACCCGAGTCTCGGCATGGGAGGCGGACGCACTAACATGGAGGCAGAGATATTTGAAGCAGTTTTACTCACCGCCTGCGGTTCCAACACACGATCGTGACCCTTTTTCGTTGGGACTGCATTATCCTTAAGAAATAAACGATGTGCAAATCCGACGTCAAACTGGGCCTTGTTTGTAAAACAAGCATCTTCGAAATGCAGGGAACAAACAAAAACAATTGCACAACTCCGTCGATGCTCTTTAAAAATAAACTCCATCCACTGGTCCCTTAATGCTGTTTCTCTTTTGGTAATCTGTGCAGGGTTGTCTTGCCCTTTTATGACTTTTCGCGACGCTCTCGCTCTGATCAGTGAATGTCTGTTGTGCTCTCAGTGCTCTGCTCTACGGGAACGCGCGCTCTTCCGGCAGAAGTGCCCAGAGGACCCATATAAGGAAATTCCGCTCCATCTAACGTCACACAGAGCCATACTCGAAAAAAACTTTCCGAAACTTGTGACAAACCGGAAGGAGTATTTTTGGAACAGAAATACTCCTTCAAACTTACAACTTAATTTTTTAAACTTTGTCCATGTTTAGCATGGGAATCCAACTCTTTAACAGTGTAAAAAACTCAGTATGCATGAAATAGCATTTCATCCCTCCTTTAAATTATTAAGTATAATAATTTAATAAGTATTAATAAGTATTGTATTTTATTTATAGTGCATTACAGTTTAAAAGTTTGGGGTCGGTAAGTTTTTTTTTTTTTTTTAAGATGTCTTTTATGCTCACCAAGGCTGCATTTGTTCATTTCAAAATACAGTACAGTAAAAAATTATTATAATGAAATATTATTACAAGACAAAAAAATAAATGTTATTTCTGTTTTCAGTTTCTAGTGATGGCAAAGCTGTATTTTTATCAGCCATCACTCGAGTCTTTAGTGTTGAGCAGCTGATTTGCTGCTAATATTTTGTTGGAAACCGTGACACCGTGATTATTATTATTATTAATATTTTATTTTTGGATATTCCAATGTATATACAAGTTCAACAGAACACAGTTTATTTGAAATGTTTAGTAACAACGTAAAAGTCTTTACTGTCATTGTTGATCATTTTACTGCATCCATGCATAATAAAAGTATTAATTTCTTGAGAAAAACGTACTGACCCCAAACTTTTGAGGGATAATGTATTTCTTAAGAACTACAAGGAATGATTCTGTGCCTAGAACATGATAGTTCCACTCACCTTGCTGGACCATTTACGGGCCTCGTCGTGTAGCTGCCTGGCCGCCACCATCATCGGCTCGCTCACCATCTCGCCAGCTTTCTGCTCAGGGAACTCCTCGTCTTTCTCTTCTGGGGGTGGAGGTCTCGGTGGAGGTACCTCTCCCTCTGGAAGGGGCGGTTTGGGAGGAGCCTGATCATCACTGACCTGACAGAATCATATTGGTGAGTAAATAAGGACAGAATTGTCCCTTTAAGACCTGAATCGAAGCTTTAATGATGTAGAGCTGCGGCACTTACATGCAGCTGATCAAGGTCTGGAGGTGGAGGAGGAAAGTCAGGCTCCTGAGGCTGGAAGGCTTCTCTGACTTTCCCAACAGCAGCCAAGATCCTGTAGCCAGAGTCCAGGAAGCTCTTTTGAGAACCTAATCATGAGGAGAAAAAGATTTCTGTCAGTAATCAGAATAAATTGTTTTCTATAAATGTATCCAGAACATAAAAAAAAAAAAAAAAGACCTGGATCCTGGATGTTTCCTGCCACGGCTTTAGCAGCCATAACCATGGGTGAGATTGTTCTACCAAGTTCATCTGAAGCAGCTTTGACCAGTTCTCTGAATTTCGGGTCCTCTGAGTTCTCCACTTCCCGTTTGGCCACCAGAAGGACCCGGTTAGCCCGCCGGGCAATGCTGGTGGCCCCTGCAACCAACATCTGGGGCTGAACGTTAGCCATCGCCACCCGGCATTTATCGATGTCTTTCTTAATGGCCTCCTCTGAAGCATCCAAGAGGGATTTAGTGTCAATGGCTTCATCCACAAGACCTGAAATAAAGAGTTGGAATATTTCAATGATTTTCAAAAGATTGCATGGGGTACTTCATCTGATATGGGCTTTGCTTACTGGTCATTTTTTCAATGTTGTCAATCCATTGGTTCTTCATGGTCTCAAAGTGCTCGTATGCAGCCTGGTTGCCAGGGTTCTTCAGCAAAATGCGTGCAGCAGAAGTGACCTACTCATGAGAACAACAAAAGACAGATGCACACTTAAATTCAATCACAACCAGCTTAATAGTACTCATTCTGAAAGCCTTTATTGGAAGAATTATCAACAGAAAAAATGATGTGCACTGATATATCTTTTATATTCAAAAAATCTTTTATTTTTTCTTACAAAGGCTGTCAAAATTACAGTAATGTCTAAAGTCACACTTTTTAACAAATAAATATTGTTTCAAAAGGTTTGTATGTTTTAAATCACAATAAAAGTGAGTGGCGAAAAAAGTACTGTATTATTACTGTGACACTCTAATTTAACTTTTCTCACACGGTGCTATTTTTAAGAATGAGGTCACATTCGAGATCATAATTTTTGGTAATATCTGGCATCAAAAAGCTTGAATGCCCTTGGACAAATGTTGCTAGATCGGATGAAAAGTTGACATCCCTACTATGCTTCACTGATTTTTTAGTACTTTTATTTTTTTTATTTTCTCTGTATAAGTGGACGGCTTCATGGCATCTGTTTGTACATAGTTCTTTTGAATCTTGATTTGTGATTTATTTGTGAAAGTGAAATTAATCTGAATAAAATGTTGATCATAAAAAAAAAAAGCTTGAATGCCCCTGGAGACTCTGCTAATGTTCAACTATCAGGTCAAGTACGCCATTATGTGCTCTTGAAGTAGCTCTGGCCGTCCACAGATACACACACATACACATACCTGAGGTGTAAGATCTCTGGATGATTTCACAGCCGCCTGGATGCCTTCAACTGTGCTCTTATTGGCTGTTCCCACGGCAGCGGCCTTCTCCGCTGTAGCACCCAGTCTACTGGCATGATTCTCAAAGTTAGATGCCCTTTCTTCAAACACCTAGAGGGGAGAAAATACAAAAACGCATTCATTTTGGAATTCATGTTATAAATTAGAATGATTATTTCATCATTAATCATTTAGCTTTATTGGAATACTATTATAGCTTTTGTTAATATTTTTATATTTTATTTGAAAGATTTAGTAATTTTGTTGTGTTTTTGTTATTTGAATTCGTTTTTTTTTTTTTACATCTATATAGTTTTTTTATTAGTATTATTAGTATTATTTATAGTTTATTTAGTTTTAGTTATTTTAGCACTAAAAGTTGCCTTGGCAACTAAGTTCTATTATATTATATTCTATTTTAGTTATCGCTAATTTAATTTAATAATAAGTATAAGGTAACTATAATAACTATAAATAATGACTTAGTATGTTTGTATGCATTTCTGACCTAGTTATAAAATAATGATTTTGGGGATTCCTTCCAAATGAAATAAAAACTATCCCTAAGAATAAAAGTTTATATTACCTTCTAAAAATGGCGAAAGTCTTTTAAAAAATGGTGAAAGTTTTTTTACAATTAGGTTTATGGCTTGGAATGCTTTGTGTGAATTAACATATTTGATATGACGCTGAAAAGCATGCTGCGCTCTGTACACTGAGCTGACCTCCTCTCTGTTGGGGGTCTCAAGAGGCGCAGTTGCTGCCACAGCCAGGAGTTTAACTGGTGTGGTCGTATCACTGAAAACATCAGACACCTCCTGGGTCATTGCTTCCTGCATCTTTGCCTTTAGATCCTTAAAGGAAAATATGATATGATGTGGTTATTTAAGTGTGCATTCAAAAACAAAAATAAACATTTAATGAAAACAAAAAAACTGTCATGCAAATATTTCCCAGCAGAGGGTGGCATTTGCTTATATATCATACTGAGATAAAAGCCCTTGTTCTTTGTGTACTGGAGTACTTTAAAGCCAGCAGATGTGACCTCTGCACTTCCTATTTGATAATGCTTCACCCACACCTGCTGCGGGAGAAAGATACTGGGATCTTTTTTAATAGAATAGGGGGACTCGTTGCCTCACGTTAATTGCATTCAGGAGATGAGCAGCCACGGCGCGCGCCTGAGGACTCTCTCCCTCTCCCCGCGCCGCATGATCTGATAACTGCATCATCAGTTGCTCCACTCGCTCACACTTTGCTAGCAGTTCCTGTCTGTACGGCCCTGGTAGAGAGTTTGCCAGCCGACAGCCTTCTGCTATCAGCCCCCGTATGGCAGCCTGGCCTACAGACAGAGACATGACAGGCTCCCAATGAAATGTGCCATTTCTCCTGAACAATCAAACAGGTGTCCCAAACACTGCTGACTACATCATACTACTGTTTGGACAAACAGAGTCTCTTCAGGGAAATTAACCAACAGATTGCTTAAAGCTGATAAACATTACACATTTTATCTTTAAGCCACGATCATAATCAAAACATTTTATATCTCAAGCCATTTTTTCACCATCTCTGACAAACAAAAGATTGGTAGTCATTCATTCATAGTCCATGTGTTACCACCTAACCAGATGCAATTTATTTGAAGTAAAACTCACATTTCCCTTGTGTTTATGCCATGTAATGCACATGTAATGCCATGTAATGTGTTTTCAATTGTGCTTGATTCTCAGTGGTTCATTGCTTTCATTATGGTCATGTGTTTTTTGGTCAGGTGCACATTTGCTCATTAGTAGGTTGTATTTATAGCCCTGATTTTGCCATGCATCTTTGTCTAGCTTTGTCATCTTTTGATGCTGTAGACCACAAATGTGAGTTTCATGTCTTTGCCATGCTTTATCAAGTTAAGTCATATTTATTTTAAAAGTGATTTTTTTAGTTTGAACTCTTTTTGAATCATGAAATAAACTGCAAATGATGAATGCAAAGTGCAGGAGACAGAGCAAAACAAAACATAATTAGAAAGAAAAAGAAAAATTATTAAAGAAAAATGTCTGGGAATTTGGAAATAATTTGGAAAGATAGCAGAAGGTAGAGAATTTCATTCTTAATAAACTTTATAAAGTCTTAAATACGGATATTTTTCTTTGAGAAACGCATCGATTCACTTTAGAAGGAAGTGTGGAGCACTTTTTTATGATGGATGGATGCACTTTATTTTGCTTCAAAATCTCACCATTCATTGCCATTATAAAGCTAGGAAGAGCTGTCCTAATATTGGTCTTGCCATACACTCAAAATTGTGGACTTTCTCCTAAACGTTTAGATAGTGTAAGTATGTGAACTGGGACAAACTCTGGTACTAAACTGTGCAGTTCTGGTCTAGAGTTACTCCAAGACTAAGTTAACTTGAAAGTAACATGACCTGTTGTGAATAGGACACGAAGCAGCTATTTATGTTTAAGAAATAGTTTAAGTATGACCATAAATACAACCGGGACAGAGAAAATAGCCATCTGTCACATCACACAGTATAAAGGTCCAGAGTCAAGTGACCAGTTCCATACTAATGAATAAGTCATTCAATATGCCAGTGTTATCCTTTGGGGGAAAATAATAGCCTCAGATGACCAGATGAATATTTTACTGCACTTAATAACAAACACAGATATAATAACAGTTACTGATTTAATTTTAAATGTAAATGTATTGCCAAGCTTCTTTTTGTGTTTAAGTGGTAATGTTTAACCTCATATTGCCACCCACCTACTCCATGATCGTCCACTCCAGGGTTGTTGATCCAGTGCAAGGCCTGCTCCATTTTGCCCTCTAGTGTAACAGCAGCCTTGGCAGGTCTCATGTTGGCCACAGCACGGTTAGTCTTTGCCTGCAAGTTCTGCAAAGCTGTGCCAATCTGCTTGGCCAGCGCTCTAGCCTCAGGAGTATCTCCTTTACCACTGTGGCCAAAAAAAAGGCCAGAAAATCAAATTTAACACAAATTAAAAATTTTTTTTTTTTTTTTAACAAAATTACCATGAGGTTAAGACAAAAAATATATAAAATAATCATTGAAACATTTCCTGTGAGGGCAAATCTACATTTCTTACGGAAACAAATATTTCTCTTTTTTTTTAATGTTGCAAACAGTGAATTTTTTTAGATTAAATGTTATTTGATGAATAAAAAAAAATCAAACAGCATTTATTTGAAACCGTATACCGTCCTGTATACTACAGGAGCACTGAGCAGTATAGAGCGCCCTCTCGTGGCTGTAGACGGTAATGTTTTCTCTTGGTTCATTTCTCTTAGTTAATTTCTCTTGGTTCATGTCAAATTACTTTTGCTAAATAAGTCGCACCTGAATATAAGTCGCAGGACCTGCTAAACTATGAAAACAAAGTGTGACTTATTGTCCGGAAAATACGATAATCTGTTCTTACCGTGAACATGATTTCAATTTTTTTCAAGTGCTGATCAAAGACACAACATTATCTAAACATGACAGACTGGCATGACTGATATCAAGCTGCAAACCATCTGTCCTTTGAAAGTGGAAAGAACACTTTGAATGCTTTTGTAAATTAAAGAACTCACATGTAATGTAGGTCTGTACTTACATTTTTCGGAGTTCAACCAGTCTCGCAGTGAGTCCTGCGACCTCACTGATGGAGCGCAGAATGTCATCTCTCTCTTTAGGGTCTTCACACAGGTCAGCGATGCGCTTGGCCTCCACCAGAAGAGCGCGGATGTTTTCTTCCCCCTCCGGACCACCGTTAGGATCAGCCAGCCAGCTCTGTACAGAAACAACCATTCAAGTTCAGATACAAATTATGTAACTGTCACAATCCTTTCATACTTAAAGGTGAATAAATGTGTTCATTTATGTAATATTTTATTTGTTATTTTAAAAGTAAACTAGGCTCTTCTGTTCTTTTATTATCAGAGCAAACATACTACTGACACTGTCAACATTTCCTGTTTTTGAACTTGAAGGAATATTTATAGTCATATTGTCATTCAATCATGTTCTAATCATATAGTTTGCTGTCATCTGAACTCATCTGTGGTTTTCTGTCACAGCACACAGTACAAGGATTCCTCCGGTTATCCACCCTTTAAATACGTCTGAGTCACAGCACATCTCCACTAAATAACATCAGACCAGACAGATGTCTGCAACAGCTCTTTAAATGTGGACATGTCTGTAATTAAGTGTACCCTACCCACACGTCCTCTGGGACACAAATACAGTCTCTTCAAATCAATATCATAAAATCTAAACAAAAGACCACAATATAGATAGAACTTTTCAGAAAAAACGCTTCACATATCTTTTGTTGTTGACATCAATGGCCATTCATTGACTTGTTTGAAACTATCCAAGCTGCAGATTTATGTAACGTTTAATCATTATGGGTCATGTAACTGCTTTAATTATAACAAACATAATATCCATTAATAATGATTTTATATATACTTAATGATATAATAATAGTAATAATACATTCCATTGTTGTTAAAGAGACAGTTGTTGACATTGCTATGATTGGGTTATAAATGTTGGTATTTTGTTGACATGTCAACTGAGCCTCTAACCAAAACCAGTTGAGCAACACCTAAGAAACCCTGCCTGAGCACTGCAATCCGCTAACAAAACATGCTTCAGGACTGACCTGGGCCGTGTCGATTCTCTTGGCGATGGCTTGTTTGGCATTGGTCAGCGCTTCCAGCTTCCGAGCAGCGTTCTCCACTTTCCCCATCAGAATATCCAAACCCTGGCCCACCTGCTGAGCTTTCTGCATACCCATAGGGGTGGCACCCTGACCTCTGAAGAAACAATATAATATAATCTATTTTAATAGTAGAATTACATGATCACACAATCAACGGGAGAAGAGAATGACTTGATCATACATTAAGATCTCTCTGACTACCCGTTAACAAATTGAACATGAAAAGCATCTGAATAGCATGTGTAGGTCAGCCGTGTCTGACAGTGATCAGTGGGCCGAGGCAGCCACTAATTATCTGGCCCTGCAGCTTTAATCTGCTTTCCTTGAGTCTATCTAATGAAGTCAGAGCCCAGCGTCTGATCTTTCACTTTCACTCCAGCTTTCAACATCCCTGACATGTTGAGCCAAACTGTACCACACCGTTCCTTCCTTCTCCTGTACTCAGCAGTCAGAAATAAACTATCCCTGGAGAATTAGCCCGCTAACAAACAACGTCTATACTGTGTTTATTGAAAAACCTGACACACTTTCTCGTTTCGTAAATTAGACGCAGTTACAGCCCCTGAGAAACATCACACAGGGGTAATGCATTGTATAAATGATGATGAATATCATTATTAACAGCACACGGTTGCACTGATGCATAATTCAGCTCACGCAAGCGCCACAGAAACATGTGTTGGCATTTGGCTCTCAGTGTGAAATGCTGAACTGAGGAATCTCTTAGTCGGTTGAATCAGCAGTATAATGGGCTTTGATTATAATTCTGCTTTTTCTCCGGGTGCACCTGAATGGGGCGTACCTGGTGCGCACGTCTGACACCTGATCCGTCATCTGGCCCAAGGTCTTGGCTGTTCCTAGGATCTCTCGTCTTTCTTTCCCCGCACAAAGCTCACCCACTTTTCCTGCTTCATCCAGTATCTGACGCAGCGCATGCTCTCCCGGATCTCCTGTACGAGAACGTCCAGAGCAGACGTTAAAAACACAGTGTTAGGCCACTACACATACACTTTTGATCCATTTCAAATCATGTACATTACACAAATATGAAGTACATAAAAAAGGTACAAATTACATATTAGTACCTTTTGAAAAGATTTTGTGGCTTTGTGTACCATTCAAAAGTTTAGAGTCTATAAGAGTGTTTTCTTAATAAGAAATTCATACATTTTTCCATAAGGATGCCTTAAATTGTGTATTGTATTGGAAAAATAACACTGAAGACATTTATAATGTTCCAAAATATTTACATTTCAAATAAATGCTGGTCCTTTAATTTTCTATTCATCAAAGAATCCTGATTAAAATAAATCCACCAAAATATAAGGCAGTACAACTGATTTCAAGAAAGTTTTTTTTTTTTTTGAGCACCAAATCAGCATTAAATAATGATTTCAGAAGGATCATGTGACACTGAAGACACGAGTAATGACATCACAGGAATTATCAAATAACATTTGAAAATCCTACTGAACCCCAAACTTTTGATCAGAAGGGTATTTCATACAGGACTAACACCAGGGGTCATATTATTATTCCCCTAAATTTAGGGTATTATTTTAATTATTCATAATTTAATTAGTGTTTTAAAAATTTTGGAATATTTTTTTTTTTCGAGAATACTGTAATCTCAAAAACATGCATAATTCGTTTTTTCATTACCCCTGTTTTACCAGTGTATAATCAATCTCTCTGACCTGTATAATCAATGACTCCATTGTACATGCTCCCTTAGCATGTAAAATGAGACACAGGTCCAAATAGACATCATTTATGCATCCATTTTAGCGATCGTGTGTATGTGCTTAAATATGGAAGCTAAAGGACAATTAGTAATTTCCACAGCATAGTTTCAATAAATGGTCTTATTTTACTGTGGAAGTTTTGACTGAAAGTCACAGTGTTTCTAGCACAAAAAGCTGAAATATCCCAGTGAGCTAATGGATGTTATGTTACCTGGAAGACCGTTAGGGTCCCTCAGCCAGCCTTTAGCCTGACCCATCTTTGACTCGATCAGTGCTAGTGCTCTCCTCATGGCCTCTGTGTCCTTCAGAGAGAGAGAGTGTGTTAGTCAGTAATGTCTGTCATATTGGCCCACAGGGCAGGATCTGAGCGGTTACAGCTATTTGTTGCAGTAACAGTTTATGTGGTCATATGAAGGAGTAGATTCTGAAGGGAGGGGGCTCTGCAGCTCTTTCCCTCAATCACACACAAAAAGTGTGAGAGCGGCCCACATTATCACCACTTCACACTCCACTGCACCACACACACATTTAAAGAAGAACCCGTCTGGTTCGGTCACTCAGCCGTGTGTATGGCACTTTTCTCTACTGCAGTCTAAAGCAATAGTCATCTGCAAAGGCACTGCATTCACATCAAGAGCATTACACTGAAAGACAAATGAAGGGCATGGGTGTGAAATTAGGTTCAGTACAAGTATCAAGGTCATGCCTTCAATACTGATGCCTAAAAATATTAAGGCTTATTAAGGAGATGCATGCAATTAATTTTCTAAGCAATCAGACTTTTGCTTGCTGGCAATTTTTAATACCCTAGCAAAACCGAGCATCCATAACACCTTAGCAACTGAAAACATGCATAGTGCATTATACAAAGTTTTTTAATAAAACAAAGACTACTGGAGTAGGTAAAATAAAAAATACTGTTTCTGTTTTTCTACTTAGAATTTAATTTCTGAATTTAATTTAAATGTATTGTGTTACTTGCAGGGTTATTATAGTCAACTAAAACTAAAACCATAATGTTATGAACATTTTTTTAAGAAAAACTTAATTTTGGCCAGTTGCCAAAGGCAACATGTCTCATTTTATAATTTCAAATTAACTTGATGTACTAAAATAAAATAAAATAAAATAAAATAAAATAAAATAAAATAAAATAAAATAAAATAAAATTAAATTAAATTAAATAAAATAAAATAAATAAATAAAAGTAAAAATGTATAGAAACTATAAAGACATATAAACAACTAAAAATGACAAAAACACACCATTACTAAAACTTTAAATTAAAAATGAAAATGGAAAATATACAAATTGTAATTATTCAAAATATTAATCAAACTAAAAGTATCTAGATACAAAAACAATACTGGTTTACATGGTTTTTTTTACTTGTTTGTGAAATGTACTAACAATTTCTGAGTGAAAAAAGGGTTTTATACCATTTCTTTTTTCAGTGCAAATATATTTGCATTTTCTTGTATTTTGACTTCTGGTAGTGTTTTGTGGCCCCTGAGGGTCTCAGTCTTACTACTTATATCTTTAAAACATGGAATTGTCTCTTTTGACTCGGTGCAGCAGGCATCCTGGCCACAAGTTCTGTGGCAAGCCCCACTCAAGATAGTGACCTGAAAATGTTTGTTGTCTTTGACTCAGCAAGACAAGACAATAATGGACCTTGAGCTCTTGTTTTGTGCTTGTGGTCTTCCCAGCAGGAGACACACTCAGGCAGCTGAAGCAGCAGTCAGATCCAATCAGGAGAGAGAGATGGGCAGGAAATTCTGCTGCATATTACACTAAATCTCAACGGTAAAATACTGTATGTTAAAATTTCTCTAAAATATGCAGCTAAATACATGTCAGCCAGCTTTCAAGAATCCATATCAAAAAGCCTTAATATAGTTTGTGGTCATCCCAAAGCAGAACTGAAGCACAAGTATAAATCAATGCGTCTTCTCTCAGCTAAAACGAATTATCCACCCAATCCATTTCCTCTGCCTGCTTTGCCTTCCTGCTGTCCAGTAACTGCCGCTTTCAAGCCAACTGTTCAGCATCTAGCAAGAGAGATCACATTATTTCTAAGTTGATGAGTCATTTCCTATTTGTGTGCATTCTTGGATAGATTCAGCTCAGGGTTGGGTTTCATTCACAAGCCGGGAAAAATGTTATATGCAGTTATTCAGGTTTTTTTTGTTCTTTTTACTTCAGATATTATTGCAGAAAAATATCATTCAATGTAGTAAATGCATCTGCATTTATAAACAGTTCAAATGTTTGGGGTCAGTACATATTTATTTATTTATTTTTTATTTTTTTTGCTTTTTACTTTTACTTAGGATATGAACTTTCAACTCATAAAAGAATCCTGAAAATGCTTCACAGTTTCCCCACAAACATTAAGCACCACGACTGGTTTCAACACTGAGAATGACAGGAAATGTCTCTTGAGCACTGAATCAGCATATTATAATGATTTCAGAAGGATCATGTGACACTGAAGTCTGGAGAAATGATGCTGAAAATTCAGCTTCGCCATCACAGGAATAGATTACAACATATGCAGTTATTCTAAATTGTAATAATAATAATTCACAATATTATTGTCACAATATTTATTGTAATTTTGTTCAAATAAATGAAGCCTTCATGAACAGAGACTACTAATAAAAGCAAAAAAACAACCACAAACTGACCGTTAGTGTACAGAAGAAATTAACATTATATATTTCTATGTAAAATGTATAAAAACGAACCTAATGCTAGCTTTAGAATTTGATGTTGCATTAGTATTTCCCTTGATGTGGTATTACAAGCAAAGAGTTCAGAAATAGGCCAGGATGTCTAAACCAGATCAATATTTCGTGATGGAGCCTGTTTGAACAATCTGCTTGAATATGCATTCTTCTTATGTGCCTGATCTCATGACCGATATCTCAAGCTGTGGAGAATTACAATATAAAAAGGTAGACTGATGAACTTACTCTTCAAGAATAAGACACTGGAAAGCTTAAACATTATTCAGCTGGATGACAACATCTGTCTCTCTTTGGCTAACAGAGTAAATAGTGTCAAGAAAGATTTGGGCCAACTATAACTTGAAATTGTTATATAGAGAATGGTGCCAACTAAACCAAGGCTGCTCTGTTATGGCAAAAATCATTATCACGATTATTTAAGTCAATATTGTAATCATGATTATGAGTGGGCCACATGACCAAAACTGTACATGAGTGATTTATTTTTCATTTTCTGTAAATGAGGTTATAATATCATAACCATTGGAACTGAAACTGTATATCGATTAATTGCACAGCTCTAGATTAAACCACTTTTAATTGCTAAACTGAAAGGTAAAACAAAGGCTATGCTCTTACTATTAATTACACTGTGACAAGGACACCTTAAAGTTTAACCGATATTTTAATAAAAACAGGTGCAATATATCCCACCGTAATTTCCTATTACAACCGGAAATATGTGAATATGAAAGCAAACTTCAATCTTTAAAAGTGGGAATAGCTGTGTCTCGGTAGACATAGAGCATAAATTCATATTAATCTGGAAAGACAGCTTGTGTTCAGATGTTAGTGGTTAACTGTGAGAGTGTGTCTAAATGAGGGATGAAATGAGACTGAAGTAAATATGGATGTGGAGGGTGAGAGATGGCACGGTGTCATTCTACGGCACGGCTGAAAATAACCTCTCTAATTGCAATTCACTGTTTACAGCATATAATATGGCAAGCCAGGCTGAGAAAAAAGGCTTCTATCAAACATCATGTAGGAAAAACAAGAATGTATATACTAACACACTCATACTGTTAGCAACACAATGATCTGGCATGCAGTTTGTTGCATTACAGAGCAGGAGAGAGGAGCTTACCTTCTATGGGAAGGGAAAAAAAATGGAAGAACACAGAAAAGAAAGAGCAAAAAGAAAGAGGCATTTTTACAGAGTTATACCAGGGCAAACTGAAAAACAGAGGTGACAGCAAAGTAAAGGAAAGCTTAGGAAACTGATTTTGAGAGTAGAGTGATTTCTTAAGGAAATATTTAATATGCATGCTCAGCAAGCAGGGTGTCATCAGTTAGCAAGGGATCAAATGGTTCAGTAGACTTCATGAAGTATTGACAAGTAGATCATTAATCTTACTGTCAAACATTTATGCTATGTGTACAGTAATAAGTGATGTTTTTACACCTATGCTGGTTATCAGGCCTGTGTTTTTATGTCATATAGTCAGTGAACAGTTTTGGGAAATGCAACAGATTATTGCATTAGCAGGAGGGGAGTATAACAATCATTCAGGGAGAAAAACAAAGATACACCAAGAGGTCTCAATAGAGCACAGCAATGAATGCCCACTTTTGAAGTGGCAATGTATAATTTCTGTAAATTTTAATATGTACATAAAAAAAATGCATTAAGAGCCTGGAGGCCAAAACTTTTTTGATTTGAGGATCAGGGTAAATTTAACTTATTTTGTCTTTGGGGAAACATGTAAGTATCTTCTGTAACTTCTGAAGGGCAGTAATAATTAAAAGATATATATAATATTTAGGCAAAATAAGGAATATGTACACATCTTTTTTGGTTTACACCCCAGGTTCTTAATGAATTGTTTTTCCTTCTTGAGCATCGGTGAGCATTTAAACCTTTTATAATAGTTGCATATGAGTCTCTAAGTTGTCATCCTTGTTAAAAGATGGATCTCAAAATCATACAGTCAGTGTTGAAAAGGGTTCAAATATGCTAAATATGCTGAAAAATGTAAGAATTTGTGGAACCTGAAGGATATTTCTGAAAAACAGCGGGCAGTTTAACTGTTCAGTACAAACAAGGGACACAAGAACAACTATAACTAAACAAAACCAAAAACAGTTGGCTCATCCAGGTGACAACACAGCATTAAGCATCAAGCTTATTTTAAACGATGACATTTTTATAAATTCAACTATTATTTTCTCTTGTGGATTATATGTAAACGTCCTTTATGTGAAATAACTTATTCAAGACAGTACTAAATAAAAAATAACATGAATTTGGTATGATCCCTCTTATTTTGGTAAAACTATTATCATTGTGTGCATATGCAGCTAAGATCAGTGCTGAGATATTTTGCTATTTCTACAACAACAGAGACTTTACAGATTATTTTCAGTGTCTTATAAAATAAAGAAAAACTATTTTATTAAAATGTAGAAATCACAAAGATTGACACATTATCCCTAGAAGTGAATTTCTCGGACGAAATGTGTGAGATTTGGACTTCTCTTCACCGCTGCCAATGTCTTTTGTAAACACAGTACAATAACACTAAGTGTGTTCACTTAACTTGCCCAGGGACTGCAGGACAGTAGTTGTCTCACCCAGGGAAGCCTACATAGCTTAGTGTAGCTGTTTAAGGTGGGATTTTCTAAAGGAGTCTATGTGTGTATGTATGTATGTATGTATGTATGTACATGATAAAGCTCATACTTTGTTGGCCCAGGCATCCTCATCCCATGAAGTGAGTTGCAGCACTCTGATTATTTCGTTGATCTCGGCGCTCATCTTCTCAAACGTGTAGTTTCTGTTCTTCAAGGCCTCCTCCACACCATGACTCTTGATGCACTTGGTTGTCACAAAGATTTTAATGGCTGATGGGTATCCAAAAACAAACAGTTTTGTTAGTCCTCCCTTTTCTTTTATCTAAAGACTGTTGTACAGATGAAGATGAGAGTGTGGTTTAAAATCAGGCTACTAATTGTCACCATATTAGTAGACATATTTGCAAACATCAACATTAAAAGCCTTTCTGCTTTTCGCGTGTGCAGATAAGCTGCAATCAACCTGGCTCTTTATTACTGAGCCAACAGCAGAAAGCCAAATGAATGAAGGGAAAAATCTATCCTTCCCCACAAGGCGGTTAAATGGCTTCAATTATCAGTGTTGCCATATCAACAAGCTGGCACACTGAGACCACACACACACACACACACACACACACACACACAGCAGTTCACCTGATATAAGCACGGGCAGCAGTTCCTTCACTGTGTTCATGGAGGTGACCAGCATCACACGGTGCTCCTGGTGTGTCAGCTCCTGTTGCCGCTCGTCAATCATCTTTGCCATTTTCGTCATTCCTAACAAATTCATACGTCAATAAAGTGATGATGTAGAGGTCAAAAATTGATGTTCACTTTGTGATTTGACAAAGATTACATTTAACAGTGTAATTATATTAGATTTTTAAAGATTAACTTTAAGTGAACGTGATGACAACATGGGTAATCTATGTAAAAATTATGCATGAACAACTGAACATCCAATATAAGTTAATACATGTATATCCAACATCAAAATCTAAAAATATAGTTTTCAAACGTTTGGGGTCAGTAAGATTTTTAAATGTCTTTGAAAACGTCTCATATGCTCACTTAGGCTGCATTTATTTGATTTAATAAAAAAAACAAAAAACAATCATATTGTGAAATATTATTACAACTTAAAATAATTGTTTCCCATTTTTTATTTATTTTCAAATGTAATTCATTCCTGAGACTAAGCGCGTGACCTTTCAAACGTGATTACATAATGGTGAAGTCATAGACACGCATTGCAGAGTTAGTGCAAGATCAGCATTTGTGGTTAAATGCTTCGCTGGACTTTTTCCTAAAAAGAAAACGTAATTTCTTTTCAACTGAAGAAAGAGTGACATGAACATCTTGGATGACATGGGGATGAGTAAATTAAAAGGAAATTTTGATTCAAGAGTGAACTAATATTTTAATATTTTAGTGAAAACTGTGATAGTTTTTTTTTTTTTAATGTACATTGTTAAAAAAATAATAATATTTTTTTTTAATAGCGTATGCCATACATAAAGTGCAAATAAAAGTGAGGAAAAGAGCCTGATCAAGGCTACTAGAAACTGAAAATGCCTCACTTGAACAAAAATTCTTCCTTCAAAAACAACCTACCAGCTAATAAAAACAGTTGAAGAGGAGACAAGTAACAAATAATCAGTTTTCATGGTCATACCATAATTCAAAGAGATGAATCTCTAAAAAACAAACAAAGTTACAAAAGCATCTGAAAATAATAGTTCAGCCATAATAACAATGAATTCCATTCAGAAAGTCTCTGCCAACTCTCCACTTGCAAAAGCCAGATGTCAAGTGTCAACTTTAAATAATAAAAAATAAAAAAAAAATAAAAAGAAACCTCTTCAAAAAGAAATAACAGAAGTAAAAGCATTTATCAGATGTACCTGGTCCGAGGTTTTTAGTATAAGTGATCAAGTCCTCCATGGTTTCCACAACCTCTGCAACGGTCAGGTATTCCAGGATGCCTTTACAAACACGGATAATTTTACGCACCTTAAAAAGACACAAAAATATGAATGATACAATATAAAAAGACACAAAGGACCATTTGCATTTCATTTGGCAGGAGCAACTTACAGTGGACTGAAGCTACATAATTCATCAGTATTTCCTGGGAATTAACCTTTACGTTGCAAGCACCATGCTCTACTATTTGTGCAACAGGGATCCCAGTGGACTAATGTTTTATTCTGCAGGTCTCTGCCACAAACAGACAGACCCACAAGATAAAGTATCATAACATCATGCTTACTCAGTGCCCTGTGAACAACACAGCACCTTGAGAAAGATGATAGCAGTACTATTAACATAGCTCAGAGTAAGCTTTCACCACAAACCGATGATCTAATATCTTGCCGGTAGATGTACCTGTTAGAATATAATTTTTTAATTATTGTATAATAGTATAGCAGTCATTGGTAGTAAATCTGCATGTGTTCTCACTAGTTTTAAGGATCATATTTGGTTTTGAATACATATTACAAGCCCATTTCCACTGTGCTGCTGGGTTCATGTCTTGTCTTGTGATGAGAAATCTTGTGACCCACAGAAGCAGGAACTTTCAAACTAACGCTTGCTGATAGAAGACACACTGTGTGTGAGGTGGCTCCCTCAGATCATGTGCTCACAGGGAAGGCTGGATACGTGGAGCATGGCACATTAAGAAAGCAAATCACAACGCATGATAAGGGACTATGTGTTTAATGTTGATAGGCCGGAATAAAAGCCAGTGCACCTTGCTGAATACTGAGCTTCTTTTGAATGTGTATCAGGCTAAGGCTACACTGTAAGTGACGTGAATAAAACAAATCATTAATCTCAATTATTTTTATTGAAATCCTTGACTTCATCATCAAGATATAGCCCCCATTCCCATTCATACCTCTGCCTCGTCAAAGGTCAGAAGCAGGTCTGAAGTGCCTGACAGGATGCCCCGTGAGCCATCGATGAGGTAATCACGGGCCGGGACTGAGTAGGGGTCTGTCCTCAGCATCTGAGCGGCTTCCACCAGCTTAGCACAGGCATTTTCCACCCTGAGAAACAAAGAAAAACATCATGACTCACTAACTACTGAACCTTTTATACTAACTCATACTGTATAAATCTATACAAATATGTAATGGCTTGCACTATTAAAAATGTTCAAATAAATGCAATATTCAGTGCAAAAAGAAAAACTATACAGTTGATTTAAATTGAAGGTGACATTACTAATTGATTTAACTGCAATTAAATCAATGGCCCACTAAATCACAAATCAAGATGACACTCAATTTCCAGAATGAGAGCAGCAGTGTCAGTGCTTACAACACAGCCTATTTACAGAGAGGTTCACATCTCCTGACACCAACCACATGTGTGCTGATTGATAAACCCTGTGCCAGCTTGTGTTTATGGTGCCAAATCAGCTAAGACTTTTGCTGTCTTCAACTAAGCCTATCTGCCCAGCCATTTCAAATAGATGCAGATTAATACAGATACCAACACTTTATCTTCCACCAAGACTGATCAAGTCTCATCACTTTGAAAGGTAACAGCACACCTTCTCCTTGATATACAGCACAATTATAATTTGAGTTATAATTCATGCCTGCAGGACAAATGGTGTAAATGCAAACTAAAACCTTATTATAATTGACTATGAGCAATAAAAATAATTTTTAAATTAATCTTGTATTAATTTAATCTTGTAAATATTTCTTCTAAATTTTACCTAAATTTGTTTATATATATATATATATATATATATATATATATATATATATATATATATATATATATATATATACATACACACTGAACAAAATTATAAACGCAACACTTTTATTTTTGCCCCCATTTTTCATGAGCTGAACTCAAACATCTAAGACTTTTTCTATGTACGCAGAAGGCCTATTACTCTCAAATATTTTTCACAGATCTGTCTAAATCTGTGTTAGTAAGCACTTCTCCTTTGCTGAGATAATCCATCCACCTCACAGAGGTAGCATATCAAGATGCTGATTAGACAGCATGATTATTACGCAGGTGTGCCTTAGGCTGGCCACAATAAAGGGCCACTCTAAAATGTGCAGTTTTATCACACCGCATAATGCCACAGATGTCGTAAGTTTTGAGGGAGCGTGCGATTGACTGTAGGAATGTCCAACAGAGCTGTTGCCCGTGAATTGAATGTTAATTTCTCTACCATAAACCATCTCCAAAGAAACCTTAAAGTCTTAGGGAAGCTCATCTGCATGCTCATCGTCCTCATTGGGGTCTTGACCTGATTGCAGTTCATCTTCGTAAGTAGGCAAATGCTCACTTTTGATTTCATCTGACACTTTGGAGAGGTGTTTTCTTGACAGATGAATCCCGATTTTCATTGTACAGGGCAGATGGCAGACAGTGTGTATGGCGTCATGTGAGTGAGTGGTTTGCTGATGTCAACATTGTGGATCAATATGGTCATTTTTCAAATCGCCATATAGTCAGCCCGTGAGATCAACGATACACTATATTATCATGCATGGGTGGAGCAAGAGAGAGACTCTTTGTTCTTGTCATAGCATAACTATTTGGTGTTTTAAACCATGCAGGTGTGTGAGATAGAGCCTATCAAAAATATACTTTCAAACATACTGATAAACTAACGTTAAATATAAAAAAACTGTACTTAAAACAGCTAGTTCATATGTAGTCGGATGCAACTGTCATATCACTTGTCTTGTGACAAATTTGCCCCATCTGCGCACGGAAGTTATCAGTCTAAATGTTCTGCAAAATTAATCAACGGTGAAAATCAATAGTAGATTTCACATTTTCAGTCCAACAATTGAACACTAATATTGGACATAAACGAACACGTTAAATATAAAGTATTGAAAACAGGTAAGTTCATATATTTAGAGTAAAGTTGAATTGAACTGATGCATCAGTCATCATCGCTCCTGTGCGCCCCATGACGAGCCTGACACACCACCACAGAAACAAGAATGAGATGCATTCTAACATAACATTAAACTTTAGTTAGTGAGGGCTCGTCTAAAATATTGCACATATAGGCTGTTTAGATTAGTTGTTAAAGCGCAATGAAATACCTTACATCTGCAGATGATGTACGTCTGTTTGAAGATGGAGACTTCTTCCCCACTACAGGCTCAAATCCTTCTTTGCGTGTGTGAAGTGCGGTGCTTAAATGAAATAGCTGGGCAGTTTGATAGCCAAATTAGGCTGCCTAATTTAAAAATATATATAAATTATTGTAATTTAATACATTAATAGGAGAATGAGCCTAATATCATCTTGACCTTTGACAGAGACATCTGCTATCGTCGATACACGCTACTATTGTCTTTTTGCACAACCCTACTCACCGGACATGTCACCAATTGAGCATGTTTGGGATGCTCTGGACCGGCGTATACAACAGCGTGTTCCAGTTCCTGCCAATATCCAGCAACTTCACACAGCCATTGAAGAGGAGCAGACCAACATTCCACAGTCCACAATCAAAAACCTTATCAACTCTATGCGAAGGAGATGTGTTGCACTGCGTGAGGCAAATGGTGGTCACACAAGATACTGACTGGTTTCCGGACCCCCCAATACAGTAAAACGGCATGTTTAAGAGTGGCTTTTTTATTATGGCCAGCCTAAGGCACACTAATCGGCATCTTGATATGCCACACCTGTGAGGTGGATGGATTATCTCAGCAAAGGAGAAGTGCTCACTAACACAGATTTAGACAGATTTGTGATTAATGTTTGAGAGAAATAGGACTTAGGAAAAAGTCTTAGATGTTTGAGTTCAGCTCATGAAAAAGGGGGCAAAAACTAAATATACTTATATGGAATACTTTTCCATAAGTATTGGAAAAGTTGCCTCACAGGTCTATCTAAGTGTTCAGCTGTGTCCTGTTGCATTAATTCAGTTATATCCATTGCTTCTGCATTCTAAGTCTTGAATTTGATGATGACACACACAAACCAGGATGAAGACGAGGACGCTGACTCTGAAAGAAAAGCAAGCAATTTGGATGCTAAAAGAAAAGAGGAAGTCAGTTAGGACTATAGGAAAAACAAAGGGCATGGAGAAATCAAGAGTCTGGAAACTACCGGCGACATCAGCAACCAACGACGACCTGATCAGCTGAGAAAAACAACAGTAGTTGATGACAGACAAATCATAAAAGCTGTGAAAAGGAACCCTAAAATACACATCTGTAAAATCACCAACAACCTCCAGAAAGCGGGGGTGATGCTCTGTCAGTCTACAGCCTAAAGGAGAATTTGACACAGAATTACAGAAGCTACACAGCAAGATGCAAACCTCTGATCAGCACCAAAAATACAAAGTAAAGATTCTTCACAAATGTGAGCCACTAGCGTTTTGGAACTGAGTTGATGGACTGATGAGACAAAGATGAACCTTTATTTAAGTGACTGGAAACAAAAGTGTGGAGAAAAAAGGGAACTGCAAAATGATCCTAAGCATACAACCTCATCTGTAAAGCTTGGTGGAGGTGGTATCATGGCATGGGCATGCATGGCTGTCTCTAGAACAGGACCACTTCATTTTAATGATAACTTAATGTATGATGGCAGTAGCCGAATAAATTTGGAAGGGTACAAAATCATCTTGACTACCAATATTCAAGAAAATGACACCAAACGTTTTAGAAAGGAAAATGACCCAAAACACCCTGCCGGTTCAGTCAAAGACTTTATCGGGGCAAAGAAATGTAAAGTCTTAGATTGGCCAAATCAATCTCCAGATTGAAATCCGATTGAACATTAATTCCACCAGCTGAAGAGGACACTAAAGACAAAAACTCCCCCAAACAAGCAACAGTTGGAATTGGCTGCATTAAAGGCTGAAGAAAAGCATTTCAAAGCATAAGACCAAGAGTCTGCTGATGTCTATGGGTTGCAGACTCACTGCTCTGATTGCATGCAAGTGATCTGCAACTAAATATTAGATTTTAATCTTTTACATCTGCCTTAAATTCAACTGTTACAATCCTTATGATAACATCGAATAGTGGGATGAACTCTAAAAGTGCTGTCCTTTTTTATTTAGTAAAACATGTATGTAACGAAAGACCTAATAATAAAATGTGACATTCTGTAGTTTTGTCATGTCCTATTCATCCTTTAATCATATTTGCGAATGTCTTGACTCCACAGCAGAGTAAGCAATTATGTTTTTACTGTTATAAAACTTATGGAGGGCACTGTGTGTGTATATTATATATATATATATATATATATATATATATATATATATATATATATATATATATATATATATATATATATATATATATATATAAATTATTAAATGAATTATTTTATACAACTTAAATATACTGTACATTAGAATATTATATTTCATTACATATAATATAAAAACAAGACATATAATATATAAAATAGTTTTTCTTAATCCAGTTCTCTCCTTTTCTCTCCATAATTTTTTGCCATCGCTTCACTTACAATATATATATATATATATATATATATATATATATATATATATATATACACACAGACATATTTAATTTTTATGCAAATTTAACAGATAATAATTATACATAAATAGATTTAATATATAATGTAGAAAATAATGTCTTAACCCAGTTACCTCCTCTTCTCTCGTTGCTAGTCATCTCCTCACATTCCTTGTCAAAAAAGCATTTTAAAAAAATGACTTTTGCTGTTTTCTGGACTGTTTTAAGGTTTGAGGAACAAGGGAGGAACAAGTTCTCTGTGACTTTCTGACTTAGCGCCTCTGAGAGAGTGATGAAAAAGATGGAGAAAGAGAAACAAACAGACAGTGTGCATCAATATTAAACAGATTCAATACTAACTGCTCCATCTGCATCTGCTGCCAAGACATCACTTCACAAAGCCGGGGGGACTGGGGAGAGCAGTCATATAGTTTTTGCGTAGACTTATCAATAATGCATCGTAAGCTCTGTGGAAAACAACCCCCAAGCTTCAGCAGTGAGCGGATGACTCAGCCAAACTCAGGCAATCGCACCTGCAAGACCTTATTTAACCTCCATTACTCTGTACATTATTTCAATACATCAAAGACCTCAAACTCTGACATTAGGCTTTGTAGGCATCTAAAATCAGTTTTGACAATCTATCATCACTTTAAACTTCTCTTTACAAGGTAAAGGCACATACTTTGTTCATCCTGCAACCCTCATTAGCAACTGAATCGCCATTGGCTAGTACATAGTTTGGTTTACTCGCCAGACTGAATCTATCTGAAAGTACACTCTTAACATCAGTCAGTCAAGCATTATAATCATGTATTATTTAATAATAGAACTTTAGTAATAGAAATAAACTGGATCACCATGTTTGAACGCATATTAGTCATTTTAACTGAACATTTTAACTGGAATGGTGGTGGTCATTCAGTGTTTTTGTAAAAAAATGTAAAAAAAAATACAAATTTTGGGGGTGCTAACAAAAATACTGATAAGATAATAATGATACAAATTCTACTAATAAGAACTATAAAACACACTAAGGATTACTAAGGATTACTGAGCTGCTGGGTTCATGAAAATTAATCAGGTTTTGTGCTTTCTCTCGAACTGATTTGCTGAAATCAAAACAGATGCGTGTATGTGAGACAAAGCGACGGCGAGTCATGCGCCTTCACACTGGAGTTTACAGTACAGTATGTCAAATACAGGTGCGTTGCACATCCATTCAGATGAACTGAAAAACAGCACATACTGTATCGCGTGACAGAGCTTGAAAATCTGTATGTGCCAAACTTATCCAACTCAAGCAATGGCGAGTTAAATCTGAGAATTTATTATCCATTTGCTAATATTAGACATCATTTAGTCACCCAGAGTGAAGATTTGTTTGCATATGCGAGTGATTCACTCATAATGTAGAGGGTTGTGAGTGTAGCCTGTGCAATGGGCACATATGTGTTCAGTGTGATTAGAACTAATGTGTGTTCACATGACAAGCGCCTGGAGAGATACAGGAAGCATAGATCTTACTTAATGAAGGCCGGAGGCATGTCTCTCTTCATAATCTTGTCTTCTGTGGTTTGAACCGTCTCCTTCCCCACCTGACAACACATGTAAGACAAGCTGGTTTACAAGATGAAGACCATTTAATGAGACCATTAAATGCATTTCTATTTTTATGACACCAGCTGCCACTCAAAAAGGTTATACACACTCATTAGGAAAAGCTTCAGCCCTTAGGCAGACCAGATTGACACAGCTTGTGAATGGAGTCGCTCTGAGTGTCTGGACACAATAAGGGCCTGTGTGTCTTGGATGAGCCCTTAGGCTGATCTACAACTCGCTGTCTGGGATGCTGCCAATACTTCCAACTGTCCAGTCTGAAACAACAACCCATTCTGCTCATCTGCCATTATCACACCCAGTTATTTAGTATTTCCAGAATGAACACATTGGAAGACGAAGATGCAATCAACACATCTGCAAACTAAACAAAACACCATGTTATTAAACTCTTTTTTTGATCCAATGCTTTATTTAATTAAACAACATAAATCAGTTCAAATGGTCAGTTTCATCGATTCAAAACCTGTCACTGAGTCATTGCTTTATTTGCATGATGCATCAGACAAAAACAGAGATTTTCTTTAGCTATAATCACCCATCAACCATTAATCTGAACATTTTCAGTGTGTCCAAGCAAAGAAAAGTGTCCCAATTCTCTCTTACATCACAGCAAAACCACTGTTTGATTTTAAAAACATAACCCTGAGGTGACAAGATATCAGACCACACACACTTTGCTCCCATGCACATGGTCTATTTGCCCTCTCACTGGACTTCAGGAATGACATTACAGTGTCCTTTTTTAGAGTCCACTAATGCAGAGATAGCAGCGTAACAGAGAGATGTTTGTTATCTCCACATGCACATGGCCACTTCCCGCCTGCTCTTTTTTACACTGAGGCGGTCACATTCATTTCTCTCCTCCATCTCGGAATCATATTTGAAGAAGATTTTTAAGCTTCCATTAAGCTTTTCATGAGGTAACATTTGGAAATAATATATACACATATATACATATATATATATACATACATATAGCACTTTTATTTGATTGCATGGGTGAAAATAACAAGGAATAACAATGAGAAACAGGCCAAACAAACAAACGCAAGTAGTAAATAATAGAGTGCATTGATTCACAGCCGATGACCTGCTAAGGACCAAAGCAGGCAGCTGTGAATGGAGGATGGTGCTTTTGTAGTCCAGAACGCTCTTTTACTGAGTTCTAATCTAAATGGGTGAAGGGGACCCATAAATAAGGCTAACTTGGTAAACTGCTGGGATAAAGTGAGAACAGAGATCTCATATGCACACACAGCAGCCAGTCACAAACATCAACCCTGTGCACACTGTGAAGGATGCTGCACGGCCTGTTTGGTACAGTTAGATGTATTGCACAGAATGAAAAACCCTTTCATTGCAGTTCTGGATAAACATGATGTACCCTTCCAAAAAAACTTTTTAAATACAGTCAAACTGTCATGTGGTCAGAGAGTTGAACACTTACACTTATTATTTTCTATGTATCTGAGGCTTATTAGTGTCTATTGGCACCTGATACATTGAAACGCTCATCTTAGTGGGGCCTCCACCTTAAGCTTCTCTTCAGATACTGAACCTGCAACCACATTCAACACAGTTATTCTTAGTTCAGTGTCCTGGTCTGGGGCAAGAAGAAATGATGGTAAATAAGAGCCCACTATAAGATATTCCTCTAAAGTTCATATGTGTGTGAAAGCGGAGCGGGTGCGACTGCATTCTCTCTCCATGATGATGGCTGTTTATATAACAAGGCTCCTGCACTGTCACAGCACTCTGTCATCTGTTGACTGTTTACGCTCGAACTCTGAAGTGTCTCGCATTCATTCCCACAACCTCTGCAAAGACTTAAGACTCCTTTAAAGGGAAACTCTTGCACACACTCTGACAGATCCATAAAAGGTTGATAAAAGGCCCCTCAAATTACCACATTTGGCACTTTTCATGGTGTCAAACAAAGCATATGGGTAACAGAAAGACAGACTCAAAAGGGATCAGAGCATTGATTATGCACTTTTGATGCATATTTAATGTAGAGTATTTCTAGCAACTGTAGCTTCACTAAAAGGCTCTTTGATCTCAGGTGCATTCTTGCTGTGATAATGGGTTTTGAGAGAGCAGCCCGGGTCAGCAGCTGCTCCTGCTCCCGCCTGTCAGATATCATTAAGGACAATTCAGACAATTTCAGCAAACAGGACTGAAGAGGTTACACTTAAAGAACTTGTTATTTATTGTGGATGATTACATCAAGCCCAATTTCCCAAAACATACATTAAACATACATTAAGTGCAAAGTAACTAAGACCTCCATTGAGTCATGTTTTGAGTTGTGAGCATAAGAGATTTATTTCAAACAGCAACACATAAAAAAGAACATCTCACAAACCCCAAACTTTTGAGTATTGTTTATAAATCAAATGTTATATTCTACATATTGGTTTTCCAGTGGTCGATACAGAGATCGATCAACCATCACAGATAAACTCACACAGGCATTTATTTTGCCACTCAACATATATTCTCTAAGGCTGGATTTAGTTAAATGGAAGACTTGCTTTAAAAACAATATGCCTGTTTAAAGTACTTGAGGGATTATGGGAGCTGGGGGAAGTAAACTGCAAAGTAGTTTCTGCTTGTGTCCTCAGTGTGGGTCTAACTATGACAGATCTGTATCCATGGCTAGAATTTACTTCAGTTTAACACATTTCAAAGGGCATCACCTCGTCTCACACAATCATTTTATCACTAAGGGAGTTTTCCCTGCGAGTGGCAATTCACTAATGTACTAGGAGTTTGGCTTTAAAGGAACACTCCACTTTTTTTGAAAATAGGCTCATTTTCCAACCCCCTAGAGTTAAACAGTTGAGTTTTACCATTTTCGGATCTATTCAGCCGATCTCCGGGTCTGGCGGTAGCACTTTTAGGTTAGCTTAGCATAGATCATTGAATCTGATTAGACCGTTTACATTTCGCTCAAAAATGACCAAAGAGTTACTATATTTTACCTATTAAAAAACATGAATCTTATGTAGTTACATTGTGTGCTAAAACTGTCGGAAAATTTAAAATTGCGATTTTCTAGGCTAAAATGGCTAGAAACTAAACTCTCATTCCAGCCTAATAATCAAGCAGCTTGGCTGCCGTACCATGGGTGCAGCAGGCGCAAAGATATTACAAACTAGCTGGGGACTATTTTCAGGCACTGCCTGTTAAATAACTGCATTTAACTGTTAAATGCGACATCAAAACAACAGCAGTAGTTCACATATCCTGTAGTTCTGCACTACTGCTGGCTCCAGTCCAAAGGGAATCTAAAAGCTTAGCCATGGATGACATAAACAGCACACATTTACAAATGCACATGGACAGTATGCCAATGGCTCTTTTCCAAAGCACTGTGACAGACTTGGCTGAAAAGACAGACAGACAGAGATGGAGACTCCCCTCCATGCCAGACCCCTGCCGTCTTCTCCGTTAAGATCCATAAAAAGCATTCAGAGAAAGGGGATAAAACAACTCAAATAGTCCATATCCAGGTACAACTAGTTGGCTGTTCCTCACTGGCTTCATTCCACCCAGCAATGATCATTAATCAGTTCGAGTTACCAAAGACCAAATATGGTTCTGGATTGTATCTTTTATATCTTGGCCATATATTCTGCAGAAGCTTGAACTAGTGAGAGAGTCACCATTAAAACAAACAATTACACATTCAATTCTTTATTTGTCACAATTATATTGCCATTATATACATATTAGTTGACTACTATGTATATATAATCTAATCTCTTACCACAATCCCAAAGCGACTACGAGAATGTTGACAATCTAAACATAGAACAGTCTCCAAGATACAGACCGGTCTTTAGAGTGAGGAGATGTATAAAGCCTCTTCACTCAGCCTTGATTTCCAGGCTTGGCTGATGTGCTGGACACTTCAGCAGTAACAGGTGCCACATATGAGGGGGGTGGGGTGCGTCTCCTCTCCAGTGAAGACGCTGACACCTTAGACTTCCTCAAGCCAGCAGGGAGTCACTTTCCCTGCACATGAAACACCCGTCTGGCCATGCACTGTGAGACCGTGTTACTTCCCAGACTAGAAGCCTTTTTTATTCCCGGCACAAAATTCTTTTCACGTTACTTTATTTAATGACAGCTGGCAGTTAATTATCTTGTTACAGATAAACAAGAAGAAATAGCCTAATACTGGAAGCCCTTCTGACCTCTCAGAATAGAATATAATTATTCTAGAATATTCTATTCTAAAATAGAATATTAAACTACAGGTATATACTTATTAAAACAAAAATGTGTTTCAGATGGCTGAAGGCATTACAATACTTATACTGTAGGACACATGACAGAACAGACCAGAATAAATGTTAGCTTGTTCAAATCAGAAATGTTTAAATCAAACTCATAAACAATAAACATGATTCTATAACTTTTCGGTATATATGCCAGCAATCAAATTAATTCTTTCAAATAAGTAATGCTTCAATAAGAGACTGTTGTTGTTGTAACTTTCTTCAAATAGAGACACCCTTACTGAGACCAGAGAGGAAGGAGAACATACCAGCAAGGTTCTGTCTAGTTGCTGTGGATACACTGGGAAAATAATGGTACAACACTCTTGGAGGTTTCTGGGATTGATGATTCTGTTTTTGATGTTTCCTGGAACTAACAGCTTACTTTTCTAAACACATGAACTCCTTGTACAGAGAAGAATATAGCCCACCTATAAAGACTCCACTATACCAAAATCACTTCACCTTTATGATGCAAACATCATTGCTTCCTGCCAGTTCACTTACTGTACTTAAAAAACTGTAACTACTCCTATACAGGATAATGCATTTAGGGAACATCTAAAATATTGACAGAATTGGAAAGTTTACAGCATGTCTTTAATTACAACATCCCTCTGCTCTTGCTGGGGGCGTCAAGTTGAAAATAATTTAGCTACACTCATTTTCAACTATTGCATACAACCTTTTTAACAGAAAAACAACCCTTTTCAGATGTAGGAACTTTAGTTTACCATGTGTAAACTATGTTTTATGAGAAAAAAAATGCTCTGCTTCAGACCATCTCCTCATTGACCCATCAGGACCAAGTGTTTAATATCAACTATTATTTCCTATAGCCACAAACTAAGAAAGTAATATGCAATTATGAAGCCAAACTCAGCATGATCAGTTTACTCTGTTGGTATTTACAATTCCTAATGAAACATATTAACCTGATCAGACCATGACCCTTCACCCCATGATTAACAATAATTTCCACCAAAGTAGCCTACACAGTGTCATTGTTACTAAAATAAAGCAATACTTGTTGTCAGTCACTGTCATTAAAAATAAACTAAATAACAAGTAAATAATAATAAGTAAAACCATATTATGAGGCAGCAACAATAACTTTGGTACCTATTGTGTATGGTAATTTTTTATAAAGGGAGACGTTTTAACGAAATGAAAAGCGCCTTAATAAAGAAAATAAAACAGTTAAACTAAAAGAGTCAAAAAAAAAAAAAAAAAAAAAAAAAAACTGCTGTATGGATGTCAGGACCCTCACCCGCACGAGGTTGCTGACAGCCGCTTGCACTGCCGCCACTGGGCTGGTGAGATCTGGGATCGCCTTCCCATCAACTTCGCCCTCCTCATGCATGATAACCAAGTGGGATATCTGCTGAGCCACCGGCTCCAGGATACTCTCTATCGTCTTGGTGTGGAAAACTGGCATCCTGAAATCTAAATATCCTCAACACAAGTGAGAAAAAGGCACGAGTTCGCACTGTGGAGCGTTTTCCCCTGTAATGTCTATTCCAGGGTATATTCCACTCATGCAGAGAAATCCCGAAACACCTCCCCAACGGCCGACGCCTTCTTGTGGATAACCAAAGTACGAGAGAACGCGCGGCTTAAAAGAGCCAGGGCTCGTCAACCAATCAGCGCAAAGGTTTCACGCCAGGCGGAGCATTTGATTGGTGCGCGCTGACACTGTTCTCTGTTTCCACTCTCTTCCCCCCCACCCTACCTGTGATAAGAGCTTCCCTGACTACGTCATGCAGACTGTAGCCAAAAAGGGAATGCTTCGGATTGGATGAGGATTCAGCGGATTACATTTGATTTAATGATAGGTAATGATGTTAGTAAAATGGCAGCAAAGTAACTGACAGGCATGTCTGGATTCAGGCTGAGGCGTTTAATTCGGATCATCTGCTGATGTCTTCTTCATGTGATCATTTCTGCGTGAATGAACGAAATGTGTAGGTGGATAATTGATTAATCTTAGTTTTAGAAGATAATCCTGATGAGCAGCACACAATGTCCAGAAGTTCACGTGCCCGGTAAATGACTTTTTACAGTAATATAGTCTTAAATATATAGGCTACTTTTAAATCTAGGTTTTTATTGAACACAACCGTTCAAAAGTTTCTCTTAAACTTACCAAAACTGTGAATTTTTTTATGTGAAATATTTTTAGTGAAAAGTGACAAAAAAAAGTGAAAGTGACGTGACATTCAGCCAAGTATGGTGACCCATACTCAGAATTTGTGCTCTGCATTTAACCCATCCAAAATGCAACACACAGAGCAGTGAACACACAAACACACACTGTGAACACACACCCAGAGCAGTGGGCAGCCATTTACGCTGCGGCGCCCGGGGAGCAGTTGGGGGTTCGATGCCTTGCTCAAGGGCACCTAAGTCGTGGTATTGAGGGTGGAGAGAGAACTGTCCATGCACTCCCCCCACCTACAATTCCTGCCGGCCCGGGACTCGAACCCTCAACCTTTCGATTGGGAGTCTGACTCTCTAACCATTAGGCATTCTTTAAACTTTTATAGTTTAAAAGAATGGTGTTCCATTGTAATTTATTTTAAAATGCAAGTGTGATACTTTGTTTTTCAGTATTCCTTGATGAATTGCAAGTTCAGAAGAACACCATTTATTTGATATAGAAATCTTTTGAAACATTGTGAATCTTTACTGCCACTTAAAAATAAAAACGAAAAATTCATGGCAATGCTAAATAGAAGTATTAGTTCTTTCACACACACACACACATGTACCCATACATTTAGATGTGACCACAGAAGTGAACACTTGCAAACTGAGTAACATTGTACCAATTGAAGTGCAGTTATAAAGAATCTATGGTGAGACACTGTAGAAATTCTTCATTTGAGGCTAAGCATTGGAAATCTAATATCTGACCTTGTTTGATTTAGCTTAATACTTTAGATGATGTGTTTAGAGTCAAGAATAAACATTTGGTTAATTAAGGAGAGACTGACTCCCCATAATGAAACACTCAGTTTGCTACCAAAGGGACAGGACTTGATTTAGACATCTGGTTATGTGTTTAGGATATTTACAGGAAAATAATGTTCAAGTATAATCATTATACATAATTTACAGGTTAGTTCTTTAGACAAGTAAGGCTCCATGTGACTTTGTTTCAGACAACATTCAGTTCTAAGGAAACACAAGGCAACTGTAAGGCCACCAAATAAGGAGGGATTTCAGATGGAGGAGCACAGAGATGTGCCTTGCAACACTAATAAGGTAAACAGTTTATTATATAAGTAGCAGCTGTCATTGAACCTTGTAAGTGCAGAGTCACTTGGGGAAGCTGCTTTCATATCTAGGATGTTGTCTGTAGTTTCTCAATGTTCTCAGACTTGTCACAGGAGAACTCCTGCTTTGGCCTTGCTTTTAAACTCAAAAACTTGTCAGTCAGTTCACACTTTAAACAACCTTATAAATATATGTACAATACTTCCCTTCAAAATCCCCTCAGTTTCTGTCTAGCCACCATTTCAACCACAAGTTTATTTTGATAAACTAACTTATTTGTTTAGAAAATATAAATGGAAAACAGCTTACTGATTAATATGTTTACCTGTGTGTGACCAATTTGTATTATTAATTGTCATCATCAGAAATGATCCTCAACACAATTGGTGTTGAAACAGTTTGTATTGAAATAGAAAAGTGATGGTCTCATTATAGCCAAGGTGAGTAATGCTGTGTTCAGCCATTTCATTTCATCCAGCCCTACAGCTGACTAATCCATGTTTGCTGCATTTGCACCATTGACTGTGATTGCATTGGTTTTTTCTCTCAAACAAACACACACTCATTTACTCACACACATTTACACATGCAAATAAACATATACTAGAAAAAAACAAAAAATTTTTGCTATTTGGATGTTTCTGAAATATAAAAATCATCATCAAAGTTTAATCAGGGTATCTTCCGTCCATTCCATATCCGTTTCAAATTAAAAAAACAGAAAACGAAAAACTCAAGAGGATTCAAGTGAGAGAACATGAATTAAATAACGAGAAATGGAAAAATGGCTCGTTTATTCGTTATTCCATCTGGGTTAACAAACGGAAAATGAGTTTTTGACTTGATTTCTCATTTTGTCGTTTTGGGTTTAAAAAACGGCTTATGGCTTCAATATTTCATTCGCACTTGTGGGCGGAGCTGAAACGCTCCTTTCATCTGATTGGTCGGATCGCTCCGCCTTCAACTCGATCTTACATTCTTTCAGAATAAGAGTCTTATAAGAGTAGTGTCTAGAAACCACCGCTCACTGTTAATTAACATAATATTTGAGTCAGATGTTGCTGCGCACATAATTCGTGCTGCTGTGACTTGCAAGTCACGCCTTTAAATTATGTCTAGGTTATAGTATTGTATGAATATTGTTCCACTGTAAATACAGTGCAAATAGTTTTGTCTCCTTGGATAAAAGTGAAGAGGAAATAAAAATCAATTAAAGCTGCAAGCAGCATTTACCGGGGTTCAAGCACATTAAGGCCTCTGAGGTGGTCTGAGCCAACCTGGATGCATGGATGACAGTTAAACACATCCAAAATGGAGAACAGGCTAACAGACAGACACACACACTGAAAGTAAATGATTAGACTAATATATGTATACTCTATAAGCATATGCACACACACACACACACACACAGAAAGACACACATATACATGCACAAACATTTTGTTGCAGATATAGGTATTTGAAATAAGTGATAGGTGACAATAAACTTATTGCAAGTCTTCTCTTTTTAAGAGTTTAGATGTCATTTTCAGGTTAAACTGTAATCACAATGTGGCAAAATAGTAAAAACTGATATATCTGTAAGAACAAAATGGAAAACATTGACTCAATGAGATTTAAAATGTTATAACACTTACATTTTTAATGTTTTGGGATGAATTCATGAATCCTTTCAACAGTACTGTTCAACTTAACTGAATGAGCCCATTAGTGGTCTTCCACTGCCATCTAGAGGTTATAAATTGCATTTACTCAAGCAACACTGTTTTTAAACATAACTGTTATAGTGTTTTGGTTTTTTTTTTTGCCCAATCTCTCTTAAATTTTGCATGCTTGTTTAGAATGAAATTATGCATTGTTTTACACAGTTTTGATAATTTGTGGGCTTTCTGTTTGTATTAATAGGCCTTTGTGTACACTATGAAAAGAACATACTATAAGATTACTGGTTTATAGTTGTCCAAATGCAATTGTTCAACATGTTTTTGATAATTATTGACCTTCAGAGTCTAGAGAATTGTACTTCAGTGGTTTTATTGATTTTCATCTTAAACAGTATCACAACTATGCCAAAGTAACTTTTTAAAATAATCTTGAATATTTAATTAACAGCTTTATTGACAACATTGGTCCCAGAGGCAAAGTTGTTCAGAATGAGGAGATCTATCATATGATATGAAGATTTAGTGTTTTTGAGTGAATATATGAGCATTTTCAAACAATTTGGGCCCTTTACCATATAAATCTTGTGTTTTGAGACCTTTTCTACTGTTATAGCGCCACCTATGGTCTGATCTCCATGAAACTTTGCATGCTTGTTAAGAGTCATGTGTCACATGATTTCACTGAGTTTCATAAAGTTTTGAGTTTTCGTTTAGGTTTTATAGGCTTTGGGGTATGTATGGCCACACCCCTTTTCCTAAATTATCCCCTTACAGCTAACCAAAGGACAAAATTCAACATTTTTTTAATAATTATTGATCTAGAGAGTCCACAGAATATTAATGCAGTGGTTTGGTTCCGATCGGGCAAAAAACCTAGGACTAGTTCGTAAAAGTAGGTTTTTAACATATTTGTAAATAACAATTGAACGATTTGATTGACAGCAATGGTTCTTGAGGCAAAGTTGTGCATTACGAGGAGATCTATCAAATGATATGCATATTGTGTTGATATGTGAAACACCACGTGATTACAGAGCCATAAAACTCGTTAGCGCCAACTAGTAGCCGATTTCTTTCAAAATTCTTACAGACCTTAAGGTTCATGAGTAGAACGTACCCAGCGAGTTTCGTTCCGATCAACATCCGTTAACCCTTTCAAATAGGTGCTTAAAATTGTTTGGCCAATGGCAGCCATGTTTTTTTGAGATATGCAAATGTCCTCATAGGTACTTGTGCCCCATCAGACCAAGACATTGCATACCGATTTTCAAGTCGATCGAGCCAACGGTTGCCTAGTTATAGCAATTTATGTGTTTTTTCTATCTTATAGCGCCCCCAAGTGGCAGAGATGCGCAATTTTTTTGATTTGACCAAAGATTGAGCTCATACATATGTGTACCGAGTTTGGTGAAGATATCTCATTCCGTTCAAGAGTTATAGTTAAAATAGCCTTTGGCTAACGTTAGCATAGACGCTTTTTGGCGTACTGTTTCGCGTAAGAATTGAAATTTCAACTTTTTTTTGATAATTATTGATATTGAGTGTCCAGGGAATATTTATGAATTGGTTTGGTTCTGATTGGTTGAAAATCCTAGGACTAGTTCGCAAAAGTAGGTTTCGGATATAGCTCGATTTTGCGAGAAAACGGTGCGTCGTAGACCCCAAAAAGGCGCCGTGCACTTTTGTTCGGGCTAACCCAAGGATTGCAACAATGCCATGTTTTTGAGTCTACGGCTAACGGTATACGATTTACGGCCAAAACTGTCCAAAATTTTTGTTTTTTGCGCTGTAGCGCCCCCGTTAGGCCGATTGGCCGGTTCTTTGTATCTGAGTAGCGAGCAAGACTACTACCATCTGACCAAGTTTCAGCTCTCTAGGCCTTACGGTTGGGCTGCACGTTCAGTTTTAAGGCGGAAGAATAATAATAATAATAATAATTAAAGCTGCAAGCAGCATTTACGGGGTTCAAGCACATTAAGGCCTCTGAGGTGGTCTGAGCCAACCTGGATGTATGGATGACAGTTAAACACATCCAAAACGGAGAATAGGCTGACAGACAGACACACGCACTGAAATTAAATGATTAAACTAGTTTTTTAAGAGTTTGATGTCATTTTCAGGTTTCACTGTAATCATAAAGTGGCAAAAATTTAAAAACTGATAAGTCTGTATGAAAAAAAATGGAAAACTTTAACTCAGTGAGATTTAAAATGTTGTAACAGTGTTTTTTT
>NC_039255.1:9607741-9693120 GCF_003368295.1 Carassius auratus
AAGCAGTTTCTCATTTCTTTGAACAAGTTGCAAATGCTTTGGTACATCCATGCAAATGATTATGTACAATTCTCTGTTGTTTACTACATTATCAGTTGCTAATGTCATGTTGCTCAAAGTGTATTATATAGTTTTCTGTGCAATAGTCTTTAGTTCATCATATAAGTCATTAAATGCAAAATGTTTAATCTAGTTGTCATAAACTGCCAAGCACATTCTTTTTTTTTACACATTATTATTAGACTTTTTGTCAATTTGGCATGAATTGTGCAAGTGAATATTTACTAATGAAGATAATGTAGATGATAAACCAATGATAAACCATTTCTCTGAAATAGCTCAAAGGTTCATCTCATGAATATTCAGTTGGAAAGCTTACGTATAGTGTATAGACAGAGGACAACACAAGAGTTACACATTCTGACAATTGACTTATTTTCATCTTTGTGCCCATATTTCTTTTTCCTTTTTTATATCACAATGACATTGTGCCAGACCACTAGTAAAAGTGTAACTGGGAATTCAATCCAGTCTCTTTCAGTCAATATCCCACATACAGTTATGTGTAAATGTGTACTTTTGAAATGATTATATGGCATACATAAGCATATGGCATACTGTTCAATACAGTAACTGTCATCCAAAATGTTGCCATATTTTACATCAGAACATCTCTTCAGAGTACACTGTTATATTGACAACATGACTAAACAATTTGACTGTCTTATCCGTACACAATGACACAAGGACTTGTCATTCCGATGGCACTGACATGTTCATTGACACAGATATTTACTTTTGAGAGATGAACTAAGGATTTTGAGTAAGAGACTGGCTTTTGCAGGTTATCCATGATGTTTTGCAAATTGTGAGTTTGATTCGAGAAATGTACCAAAGCGACTGAGAAAAACTGTAAATGTATCATTATTATTACTGTTGTTGTTATAAAATATTGTATGTTTATGCAATGTATTTATTTAACAAAAGAAAAAGGCAAAGTAAAAATGAAAAGGGATATAAAATAAACCATGACAATAGACATATGTACAAATATGAAAATACATGTTTCAAACCTAAAACTTATTAATTATTATTTCAAATATTTGCAGTTCCTCTTGTTAGATATTTATTTTAAGCATGATGTTATCTCTGAGATATGTGTGTCTGTGTGTGTGTGTGTGTGTGTGTGTGTGCCCTGCTGAAGCACTGTAAGTGAGAAATGCCTGATTCAGTTTCAGTGACCTTCAAAAAAGTGGATTTCAAAACTGATGTATCGCCCATATCCCTTTCCCACAAACACATGTTAGTCTTTGTCGGGGGTCTGGCTGGTTGAAGTGTTGTCAGGTCCATGCATCATTGGTAACAAAATACCCTTCTTCTGGCTCTCTTGAGACTCACTTTAAAAGCTCCTTCCGTGCGGCCCCCCTCCCCCCAAAACCCATTTAAGGGTCAGTTTCCATGAGAGTTCTGGGTGAGTGACTACCTGGGCAGGAGAAGCTATCTGACAAACAGATCCTAATGTGTGAAATTGACTGTCACAGTACAGGTTTGCCAACAGAAGTATTTCACAGCATTTTGTCTGTGCCAGAGACAACACTTATGATATCAGAATCTAACCAATACTCAATGTAAATAATAATAATAATAATAAAACATTGCACTCATGGCCTTTCATGAAATAGATTTCTCAATTACTTGGTTTGTATAAACTACCAAAATGAGGAAAGCAGATGTAAGGAATGTTTATATGTGCAAAATATAATTAGACTGTTGATTAAATCCACAGCTGGGATTCATGCCCAGCATTTGTCTTTTTGGGGGAAGAATTCTAAGTTCCTGAGTTTAAGTCAACCATGATATGATATTTATTGCCAATCCTGAATATATTTAAAAAAAATTGTTTATGTATTGTTAAAAGTGACAGTGAATATTGAATATGCTTTTCAAATCTGGATAGATAGATAGATAGATAGATAGATAGATAGATAGATAGATAGATAGATAGATAGTTTTATTTTAGACTTTACTTAATCCTGAAGATACATGGAAGGCTGGAAGGGTGTCCCCCTTGTTCCTACAATCAAGCCCCTCTAAACCAGGAGAATGGTTCTAATTAGGGCCCGGAAACCCTCTGTGCTCTCTGTTCAAATCCATTTACACTGACACGAGACTATCGACGTAAAAGAGACAGGAAAAGGCGAATTCGTGTTGATAACACTGCCGAATATTCCATGAATGTTGCTGGAGCTGGAAATGTAGAACATTTCATTTGCTTGTCAGTGTCTGGAGTTTTCGCTAAAAAAGAAACAAAAGTTCACAATTGTTTTAAATTGGGTTGAAAATGGTTTGTAGTGTGGTGTGGACTAGGCGTTTTGGGTGGAGGGTCTTTAGAGCGGCTCTTGTGGATCGTGTCAATTTTCAGGCCCAGAACTGACATAACAAACGGATTTTTAGTTTTAGTTTTTCAGTACTTCCCCTTTCTCTCTCTGTCTCCATTTCTCTATTTTTTGTTAAGTAGGTCAACGTAATGAACTAATAAATGTTTATCAAACGTAGTTAAAAGACTTAAGTGATTTAATGTGTCCGGTTTTGCCTTTTTATATTTCGTTTAACTGAACAATGGTCAAAAAGTCAAAGTAAAAGAGCTTTTAAACTCGGCCCTGGGCGCAGCCTGGCGTCTTTCTGCCCTCTGCATAAGGGACGATTTTTCTTGTTGATGTTTTAAGACGTTCTCATTTTTCACGCGCTCTAGCACTCTTCCGGCTCGGACGTGTCACGTGGATTGGCATATATATATATATATATATATATATATATATATATATATATATATATATATATATATATATTTTTTTTTTTTTTTGATTTCCTGATTTTCTATATTTTGGTTAACAGGCATTTCCAAGTAAAAGATAAATGCTCAAAGCGCTGACTTGACGTGAAAATGTGGACAATATAATATGGACAATATGTAGCCATTGTTTTCAAAACTACACATTCAATGTAGTGCTATACATTTATACTCAATACAAAAAGAACGAAACAGAGTTTCCACATCCATATAGTTTAGTTAAAGTTGTTTGAAGCCAATTATTTTCTCATGAAAAATCCATGCTCTTTGTAGTCCAATACAGAACAATTTATATAAATTAATCTTTGAGTTAAACATCATAAATTATTAAAGTTTTATGCATACAACAATGTGAATATTCTTAAATACTGCATGGCCTGACATGTTTTACAAAATGTACGCACTTGTCCACCTACTCAAAATTCCAAAAACTCTGAAAAGCTCTTTTGATTTTCTCTCTTCTTCTAATAATTAGCAAAATAATAGTTTATTTCAGCAAACGTCCTCTGTGTCATAAGAATATCCGGTAACACCGTAAATATTTGTTATTTTTGTTTTAAAGTTTTTTAAGTGGCTTAAAATGTGAACGAGACGTCTTAAGATCCTAAATCCACAAGGCTGGATGTTAGAGATCCCAACAGTGAATCCTGGATCTGGTGCGGATGTCCTTGCATGCTATGCACCGAATGTTGCGCACCGAGGCCGGGCATTGGGTATGCTGGAGCCGCGTGATTGTTCATGTTCCCCTGCAGAAGCAGCACGGGGTTGTGCTCGGGGCTCTGCGGCGGAGTGAACTCATCTTCCGAGCTGGACATGAGCGACTTCACTCCGTCGAGCGAAGACCGCTGGCTCTGCTTACCGCCAACGCAGCTGTTCTCGCTGTTTTCTCTGTTGGGTGAACATTACATTTTTAACATATTATATATAACTGACATCTTACAGGCCTAGAATTAGGCTACATGGTACATAGTAGCAAGAAAGTGATAAACTTTAACATTAAAGCCTAGTGTTAAGGTTTCAAAATAGTTTCCTCTTAAAATAATTATTACATCAGCTAAAGAAAAACTGATGCTTTATATTTATGTTTTTAACACAAAAGAGAAAAAAAAACGTATTACTTTTCACACAGCAATTTACGTCGCCTGTATTTCAAGACGGCTGAAAAGGTAAGTGTCATCACAGATTTCCAATATAAAAACTTCAAATCTTTAGAAAATCTTTAGAGCATATAATTTAAAGTAAATCCAACATTTAAAACCTGCGATTAAATGATATAAATACAGGCCTAGATAAATTCTCACTGCAGTAAGAAAAATCTACCTCTTCTGCTTTTATTGTTTCTTACGTTAGAGAAAAAAGAGGACTTTCAAAAAATTCTTAACCGAATTATAAAATTCAAAATAGGCAATATATAAAGTTTTAAATGATAAATGATAAACATACTAATTATAAAATTAGTGTAACTTGATGTTGCTTAGATTCGTATTTCCATTTACATTTGAGTGACAATATATAAAAACGTATCCTATTTTTGTTATCTCTGCTAGTGACTGCAATAATCAAAGCCAGTTTTGCGCGTTTTTTTTTTTTTTAAAAAAAACGTTATTTCCCTATTATATATGTGTGTGTGTATTATTATTATTAATATATCTCACCTCTCTTTTGTCTCAGCTGCCCGGTCCCTCTGCCTCCTGTTTTTAAACCAGTTGCTGACCTGTGTGGTGGTCAGTCCCGTTGCCTCCGCCAGCTCCCGCTTCTCCCGTGGAGATGGATAAGGATTGTGCGTGTACCATTCACGCAGCACGCCCCGCGACTTCTCCTTAAAGCAGTAACTGGTCTCCTCACCGTCCCAGATCGTACGGGGCAGAGGAAATTTTCTACGCACTCGGTATTTGCCCACAGCGCCTAGCGGGCGGCCCCGCAACTTTTCTGCCTCCACGTAATGCGCCTTCAGCCACAGCTGCTGCAGCTTGGGGTGGCTGTGCGTGGAGTACTGGTGGCTCTCCAGGATCTTGTAGAGCTCACGGAAGTTTCCCCGGTGGAAGGCCACCACGGCCTTCGCTTTCAGCACGGATTCGTTCTTGTGGAGGTGATCACAGGCTGGTAGGGACCAAAGGAAACGTCCGAGCCTCTCCAGATTTCCACCCTGCTGCAGCACCTCGCAGACGCACGCGACCTGCTCCTGCGTAAAACCGAAAGAGGGCAAGATTGACATTGCGGCCCGATGCAATCCACCACGTAATATCCTCCTAATCCAAGGCTTTGTAGGTATTCCTCCCTAATGAGTCCTCGGACAAAAATCCCCGTGCCACGTTAATCTGTTGATCCAGCTCCAATTTTAATAAACGCCCGTCAGCCTGTTGTGTGGCACCACTGTCACCTTCTGGGGTTGGATACGTGAGATTCGGATGCGGTTTGTCCGTATGGTTATGTGACAGAGAAATCCAGCACAGCGTCATTCCGTGATTAGCTCGCCCCGTTCTGTTCTGAAACCGGCCAGCAGAGAAGAACTGCATCCACAGATCCATTCCGTTTCCTCCCCAGAGGACGGACGTCAAGGCCTGAAACTGGAGAACTTGAACACACACACACACACACACACTCTCTCTCTCTCTCTCTCTCTCTCTCTCTCTCTAACACTTCATTTGATAGGCTAAACAATTATTTAATTATCACAAGCATCTCCACGTCCTTGAATGCAGCAGCATTTACGTCGCCTTCTGTTTTTCTCAATACTGTTTCTATATTTCACTTATAATTATTTGTATAGTGTTATGAGTTAAAACCATTCTAACTATTTAATTTATCATATCACCACCCCCTCCCCTCCAAAAAAACCCAAAACAAACAAACACCTAATTGGGTGGCATTTTCACAGCTTATTAATTGCATGAACGTGTGAGGACAGATATAAGAGTGTGTCAAATATTTTTTATGTAATTCAGTGGCACATCGCAGAAATTAATTATTAAGTAGGCTTTGGTATTCTAATAAATTATTTTTGACTTCGTTTTGCGAATTAATAGATTATACAATACCTATAATGATTCATAAATATGCAAATATTTCCCTACATGAGCTGATAAGAAATAGCACATCAAAATGAACGAATGAAATGACTGAACTTACTTGACCTTGAGAGAGAATAATCTTATTTTATTGATGAATCTAATTATATCGACAATAATTGAGTGTAATTAAATCTACATCGACTTTATTTCTTTCAGTTATCTTGTATATGATTACGCTCACGTCCCCCAAAATATAAAATGTTTCCAATAAGAACTGTATTGAAATGTCAAGAATTTCTTTAATCTCTAAATAATAAAAAATATCTCAAGAACACCATACATTTTATTGTTTGTTTTTTGTTGTTAAGATTTTTTTTTTTTTTTTTTAGCTGAATAAGATCCATTGAATAATCTTTATTTTAGCAGTGTAGCCTATATTAATAAATTCATCCTGTTGAAAACGCCCCGCGATGGAGCATTTGGTCCGTGCATGTGGTTTTGTAAGCTGGGTCTGAAACACTAAACCGATCCATTAGCGAATAACTTGTGAGCTTGAGGAGCTCTTAGTCTCCCGGTCACAGCTCTTTATCTCTGAAGATATCCGTAACATGACTCCTGGAAATCCAGCTGGCCCGCCTGAGGTTATTTTATTTTTTGGAAAAATATTCAACTATTTTTTTTTTCTCGGTGTGAGGATTTTTTTTACCTTAAATGTTCCCTAATGCTAATTAGTATCAGTGTAATCTTTAAATTGGCCTCTCAACACCTGTAAAAACAACCAATCGTGTTCCTCTCTTTTTCTCTTAATGGTTTATTAATGCCATTGAACAAGCATGGTTTACTCAACAATCAGAAGTTACATTTAAGAATAATCTACTTAATCTATATATTCTACCTGAATCATAATTGCAAATAATGATTAAATATGAGCTTATGCTGCTGAAGTTAACAGAGAAATATTGCATCTTGCTTTAATATATTATTTTTGTCACTTCACACCTTGTTTTTGCAAACAGCTATATTTGTCACAAATTAATGTATAAGGATAATTAGTATGAATTGCTTTTATAAATGCACAGTATAATGTTAAGTGTGACCCAGTTAGGTATTAGTTCTAATTCTTTGTGGTGCACGAATATAGCCTATTCTAAAATTTCTAACCAATTTGTGCCTAAAACTTTCTGTCTCCTCTGCACTGAACAGTGCATGAGCCGATGGCAGCTCAGGTTACGGTAGTACGATCAGCACTATGCACCCCCTCCGTCCCACACCAGATCCTCCCGATCCTCTACCAGCCCCCAGCACGGCGGCGTGCCCGCGCTCAGATCATGATCATTTCAAGATGTTTCACAGACCAACAGAAGCGCGCGCGCTCATAGACACGCCGCAGTCCAGTGGGCTCTGTGATGATACAGGAGGACACACACACACACACACACACACACACACACACACACACACACACACACACACACAAACACACACAACATCCTAATAAGTGCAACATAAACGTCACCGTATTTCATGTTTAGTGCTCTGCACTCCACCACTGTGAAGGTGTAAACTGTTTTCTTTTCACTGTGTGTGTTTATGAGTTTTCTGTGAGGTGTAAATGAAAGACTGAGCGGAGGAGAATCCACCACTAATTAGACGTTGTTGCAGCCGCTCGAGAGATAAAAAGCTATCCATTACTACACTGTAAAATGTAATTAGTTGACCTTACTTAAAAAAAGTATGCAAACTCATTGCCTCAAAAAAATTAAGCAAAGTAAGCTTAAGATAAGTGAGTTAGAAAAGCTTGTTTATTTTAAGTGTGCAGTACTAAATCAAGTAGTACCACTAATACGTTTTTTTATGTTCATGTAACTTAATAGACATGATTTGTGTTAACTTAATTTTTTCATTTTGTGTGGATTGCTTGATATAAATTTAACCCCACTTAGAATTACTAAACCTACAACTTAACATTTTTAGTTCTGCGCACTCTTTTTTTCAAGTTCACTTAAATTAAAGAAACCAATTTCCTTGAATGGGTCCTTGTTGCAGCTGCCCAGGTTTGGGTCCAACCTGTGGCCTTTTTTCTCTCTTTATCTATTTTTGCTGTTACTATCTGATAAAGGCAAACACACCACAAACATATACTTTAAAAGAACACTCAATGGGTTGATTCAGCTCCATTACAACATTTATTCAATGCACATTCAAGTACAAACAGTAGTTAAACAACAAAGTTGTTGTTTGATTTAACTGTAGAAAATAAAGGAAAAATATAAAAAATAAAACCACATTTCTGTGAGCTAATAAGAGTCTCCCAATATTAAACAGGTAAAAACCTGATAACTACAGGACTTCAGTGCATGGAAAAATCAGTGCATTTCTGATCAAAGCTGTAAGTACAACAAAAGCTTTTGTTTCTCAAATTGAACAGTCCAAAGATTAAACCACCACAAAGAAAAAAAATCAGTCCTTGGGGTTTGTATTTGTACTACATTAAAACTATTAAAAGTTTTCCAAAAACACAAATGTAAACAGGACAACCTTGCTAGGTTATTTTCTGACATTATCATCTAATAATAACTAACCACACTTTGCAAACAGCTCAATTTCCACCATTAGCATACCTGCATAACATGGTACAGACTTCAATGGAATTTTTCTTTTCTTTTTTAAAATGAGATCGTAAATTAGCGTGAACAGTTGCATGAAAGCATCAAACTTTCTCTGATAACAGGAGAACATTAATGGCTGCAAAGCTTACAAAGTGCTATCTGACAGCTCTTTACTGTTCTAACCCAGAAGACTGTTCTTCAGAGTTAACAGTTTTGATGGGAGTTTTTTCTTTCCCAGTCCAAGCATCACAGTCTGAATGAAGTTGAGTGTATTTGCCATGCATTTTGGGTAATCCAAATGCAATACATATGTAAGTCCAAACAACAGACAAACTGCCTGAGGCAAGTTTTTAATATGATCCATGACAATACCTCCCTCCAGAATGATGGCAGTGGAGATGGGCTGGAGGTCCACTGAGCTTTGACCCTCATGAGGACTATCTTCACTGACAACTGTCAGCACACCAACAGTGATGCATTCTAGGGCCTCGTCTCTCGTTGTATCCTACAAAGAAACACATTCTTCAGCATTGCAATTTATGCTATTCTAAAACATTTATTTTTAGTGTTGTAATGTTATCAGAGAATATGGCTTCAAATATGTTTTCACACTGGATTGTTACAATAAAGCAAACAAAAACTTTTCAACCTAGACTCCAACTCCTTAGATTTTAAATTTATGAATGTGTATAACGTTTATGTGGAAAATTTTATTTTTATTTACTGGCTGTTTACATATCTCTCAGATTAGTTGTAGAGGTATTGCTATACAAAATACATCAGTCACTGTACAAAATGTATATTGTATATCGAGCGGATAGAATTACATATTCTATGTCAACACAGGTATAGTTTTATATTCATGCAGACAAACTTTTTCTTATGTGCAAGTACTTACAGAGCAGGTCTTGTAGAATTCACTGGATTCATCACAGAGTAAAATGGGAATGCCTTTGAGGACAACAGAGTGAAGTACTGTCACGTCTGGTGTCTAATGATACACAGAGAGAGAATAGACCAGTTAACAGAGTAATTTGCAAGACAAGCAGACAGGAAATAAAATAGGTTGGTCTGAATCGGCTCATTTGATGAACTATCATACAGATCAAAAGCAAAATGAACCTACTTACCTTACAGCTTATGTGCTGAATCAGCTCCCTGAGTTTCTGACCAACAGTTCCCTTCTTTGTTTTGAAGAGTTTGATGAAACGTGGCGTGTACTGGTCCAGAGCCTCAAAAAAGTCTCCCTCAAGATTCTTACTGGCGATTCTATTAAACTCAGCAAACACCTGAAGTAGAGAGAGGGGTGGGTAGGGATGGAGAGGTGGCAGAGGTATTAACATTCCAACAAGTGTTTGGATTTCTAGCCACACACCTTGAATTTATTTTTGATTTGCATTATTTTATTGGTTGAGAATCAAAATAGCTTACCTGTCTCTCTGTGAAGAGTGCTGGCCATCGTTCAACCATTTTCAACCAGGATTGCTACATCCTCACATCCAGCTTTTCGAAGCTTTGTGCGATAATTGGCCATCTTAAATTTAAGGCTGTTTATCCAGCCATACCATTTGTGTGGTCCAGGCTCAGCGAGGCAGGGGTATTTTCTGATCAGTGCTTGTGCAACACTGCTGAAGTCATCATCTTGATGGGCTATAAGTCGACCCCACAGTATCTATAGAGACAGTCCAGAAATACTAATTACATCAAATATTTGAAATTCAAAATATGCACAAAATATTCTGTATGATGAAATATACTATAATGATGAATTAATTTTAGCACACAAGTAATTTTATTTTCTTTTGTTATAATCCAACTGCTCTGATGTAAGCATAACTTTTACTTTATCATGCAATAATAATACAGTTATTATTTTAAAATACCTTTTACTGCTGGGACTACCTATGTGTGGATTGATCACCATCTGCTTGAGCCTGGAAGGGGACAATAAAAAAAAAAAAATACAACATTTTAACACAACCATAGCTCACCACAACTCAAATACAAGTACATGTGAAAACTATAACATAAGCCTATAACCCACAATGACAGTTCCCAGTATTAAAATGTACATATGTACAAGATGACCTTAAAGAATAATGTAAGCCACTGAGTATGCCAGCAAATACATTCATAACAGGCTATGATAAACGGAGTGTAAAAATATTTTCAGACAGGGAGACACTCTACTCCTCTGTACCGAGTCTGATCTAGGTATTACACATGGTAACCATGGAAACGGCACAGCTACGAATATCGACTAGTGTTAAGTGCTGAGTGTTAAATAAAATAACATTAAGTTAACGTAGTTGACTGTCGTGATATCCCCAATCATATGTCAAAACACAGTGGTAATCCTGTCTTTGATAAAGACAAGACTGTTATTAACTTTACAGCCTATCTTAAAATAAAATGATACATCCAGACTTGTTCTGATATTCTGCCTGAGTTTATAAACAACAGTTATAAAGCTCAGTAAACTCACAAACCGCCGGGATCAGTTTGTCATCATGCTAGTCAGATGGGCGCGGGCACGTTCGCATGACGAGCACGCCCGCGACCGTTACACTAAAGCTTTTCCTCAATTTGAAAGTGACTAGTCTTTAAAGTTACCTATTTTCAACACAGAGGAAGTTTTGGATTGAAAAAATAATGAAGTATTGACCAAGTTTCATCAAAATATAGCCACGTTATGTCCATGTTAGTTAGCTAGCTTTAACCGACATTACTACACACATCAGTACTAGCAAGCACACACTGACGCTAATTTAACGTACAGAAACAAAACGGTCTGCAAAAGGTTAAAATATTTACTCACCAAATGAGTGTGCCAAGCACAAGAATCGCTGTTATGATGAAGATAAACAAAAGCGCCGTTGAAGCGATGTTTAGGTCCAGCTCCACTTGGTCAGTTGCAGGCACGATGTGACATGTCTGCAAAATTACGAATCCCGCCACGCCAAGACCCGCCCTACGAAGCAGCTTGATTGGTTGGGGTTAGGCAATTCACCTGGATTGGTTAAGGTTGGTCAGGGGATATGACCTGTACAAATCAGGTACGTAAGTGCCTGGCCAATAGTAGCTATTGAAGGGCGGGGCCATAGTGGTGAACAAATATCGCCTATCTAGCGTAGAGAGGACTGATCTGCGCATGCCCACAGATCATAAACTTACTTTTTCTAAATTAATCTAACTCAAGTAAACTGAGCTGGTAAGATTTTTCAACCTCAAAGTACAAGTAACTTACTAAAAGCAAGTGTAAATAGCAGGTTGATAAAAACTGATTAAAGTCAAATTAATATTTTTAATTAAATAGCATGTTTGCATTTACAGTGTACTATTACCAGTTCAAGTTTCAAAATAATATTGACCACTGGAATTATTATTCTCATTTTAATTCGTTTAAAAAAAATCCAGTTAGAGTAGCAATGTATACTTGTACTTATACAATCTCATACTTATAGCTTATAGCTTGCTTCTGATCTGAAAATAAGAATACAACAATATTGCCAAATCGAATAAAACTGATTTAACTGTTTTAAATCGCTAGAATGGAAAGGCTACATGTTAATTTTTTTAAAGAAAAATCAGTCACAACCTGCAACGATAATCTCATTGCCCTTTTTTCACTTGAATTTAATTACTTATTAACTTAAGCAACATTTCAAATACAGCAGAAAGTAGGCTACATAAACTACGGTGAATAAGATAAATGGATGGAAACAAAAATATTGTTGCTGTAACGATAACATTTTACAGTAAAGTACAATCAGTCTCCATTGTCCTTCTGGTTTAGAATTAAGTTTTTTTTCTCTCAATGTCAGTAATTCTAAAATATGTGTATTACTTGCACAATGATCTAAAATGCAGCTTTTCAGTCTGTCATATATTTGTCCTACAGGAAGAGGGCGCCAGGCAGTGACATCTATCTGCTTTTCCCACAAATGGACAAATGAAGTTGATAAAAAGCTCCTGTGTAAAATATATATTATCTTTTTCCTACTCTTTATTAGTAAACTATCTTTTATTTGTAAGGTACTGTAATTCTGTCTTGTTCTTCTATGCAGTGCAGATGTGGTTTCAGCTCAGAATCTGGAACAATGAGATAAAATGCCATTAAATGAATTGAAGAATAATGTCTGTCCTGCACTCTTACAGAGTGGTGTGTGTGGGCTGGCAGAATATAAAGCAGTTGCTCTGTCCCTCTGTGGTCCAGTTTCACCAGGGGGCATAGATTAACCCCTATGTATGTGTGTGTTTCACTGAAATCCTTGCATCCTCTTAATTTTAACAACCTGCCATTCAATTACAAAAACACATTTATGTAAAGATGTACCTTATACTTTAAAAATAATTATTTTAAAATAATTATAATTACTCCAGACTATAACCCTACCCCATATTACCCTAGAAATGCTTTTGCATCCTTTTGAATGGTTGTCCTGTTCATTCTGTAGCTTTTTATAGAAACACAATTTTATCTGAAAACTACTAGTGGCCTGCACAAAACTTGTGCTGTACGTATCATCCCTGCACCCCCCCCCCCTCTCTCTCAGCAGGCATACCAAAGAAATTGTGTAAGTCTAAAGAGGTCAAAGTTAAGTAAAAATGAATGACAGCCTGAATCCCAGAAGGCAAAGAATGAGAGTTCGATGAAACAATTTGATGTTATTTAGGTTTATGGGAAGAAAGTTTTAATTCAAGTGCAACTTCTTATTTTGTATAACTGCATTTATGCACATCTTCTATAACTGATCTGTCCAGTGCAAGCTTTAGAGTTTAAACTGAGGGAAAATGCTTCAAAATAAATGCTGGTATTCACATTCCCTTGTCTCCAAGTATATCTGGTACTCTTAATTTACATTTACATTTGCATGTTTACACTGACAAACTCACAATATATGGCTGGTTCATAAACATAAACCTCACCAGTAAATGAAACACACACACACACACACACACACACAGGTATGAAACACAGCAGAGGAGCAGCGTGTGCCCTTTGACCTCTCATTAGTGGGGGCGTGGGGGGAGGTTCTGGTTACAAATCCAGCTCTGTTTGCTATTAAGGGTTAAGCACCCCTCCTTTCAAACCCCCAAAGGTGAGAGGTCATAGTTTTTAATAAGGCTCAGTTTGAGAGGTTCATATTTTTTTATTACCGCTTCTTATTGTTGCTCAGTGTGAGGTATGTTTGAGTGGTTTCAATCACCATCACATTTTTATTTGCATGTTGTTAATGACAAAATATGACATAAAACCATTGCACAGGAACAGAATCAGCACACATTATAAACTCTTAACAACACTCTTCTCTCTCACAGTGTTCATTTTTAGAGCTGGTGTTATCTGATACCTGGCCATCTCTCATGGCAACAGCATCACTTAGACTGTTAGAGAACAGGTGACAATGCTCCTATTTCCTTTCTCCATACAGTCTGTTAAAATCTCTCTTGTTCATGAACCATAATATGCAAATACTTCCAGCAGTATTGCTAAGATTATTGTATATTCAGATTTGTTTGGTATCCAAAATAGTGCTTTCAGCTAAATTTCAGAGAAAAACTTTGGGACCTGAAATTGCTTGGCTGGTTAGCTTGAGTTTTTGTGGTCACCCAGAAATGAAAATTTGCTGAGAATGTACTCACCCTCAGATCATGTAGATGAGTTTATTTCTTTATCAGAACAGATTTGGAGAAATTTAGCATTGCATTATTTGCTCACCAATGGATCCTCTGCAGTGAATGGGTGCCATCAGAATGAGAGACCGAAAAGTGGATAAAAACATCACAAGTAATTTAGATGGCTTTTGTGAAGTGAAAAGTTGCATGTGTGTAATAAATCCATCAAGAGATTTTTATCTTTAAGTTGTTATTTCCAGATAAAAATGAATCTATCCATAGCAAAAAAGCCACCCCGTCTGAATCAGGAGAGCAATATGCACAACGCAAGCACTGTTTACAAGCGAAAACAGTTCAGAACAGTTTTATATTGAATATGTTGGTTGATTTTGAAGTGAGAGGACAACATGGACTTTTTAAGTGGAGGAAGTGTTATTATTGATTATGGACAGGTCTATTTTTCTATTTTGACCTGAAACAATTGTTTAACAGTTTATCAATATTTTCTTTCACACATTCAGCTTTTCACTTCCAAAGACATTACTCGATGGACTGGAGTTGTGTGGGTTACTTGTTAATTATTATGAAGTTTTTATCAGCTGTTTGGACTCTCATTCTGACTGCATCCATTCACTGCAGAGAATCCATTGGTGAGCGAGTGATGTAATGCTAAGGAAACTTTAATTTCAGGGTTAACTATTCCTTGAATCCAGAAGCATTGTGTTTTAGATTTACACAATGCCATCTGTAAGAGTCATTTACTAATAAGAGAGAATTTATCTGGCTGTTTCTCTACCTCCTTCTACCCCCCCCCCCCCAAAAAAAAAAAAAAAAAACAGGAGACGGCAGAGCCTCCAGAAATCGCCCTCCTGTTTATTTGAATTTAGGAGTCTGAGACAAGAGCAGCTTGCTAACAAGCTCCAGACCACCAGGCATGTGCAAATGATCACTGCTGATTTTCCAGCACCCGGCCTGGCCTTTCTGTATCAGGTCTCTGTTTCCCTCCCCTCCCTGGCTACTTAAATCTTTTTATACGCATGTTTCCTGTCCGTCTGAATATCTAACATCCACTGTAGACATAACAAGAAAATGCAAACAAATCTGTCGAAAGTTTACAACATCTTTCAGTCATGAATGAAATCACTCGATTGAGGCTGTTTTTTCAGTATAAATATTTAATGAATCACATTTTGTGCTTCTTCTTTTTTCTTTTTTTGTAGAAAAATACATCATAACTTGAAAATCTTTGTTCATGCTACAATATTATTCACAAGGCTGTTTTGCTTTTTGCTCATACATTAGCTCATTTGACACCTATATCCTTTTAATTTTGGATAATCCTCAAAGAGACTTTTCAGTCATCATGTGTCATTTCTTAAAGTCATTTCTCATTCCCAGAATGGGTGCATAGCTTTCATCATAAATACTGCAGATGTCTAACCAGCACCAATAACTATAAAAAGAAAAAGAAAAAAAGGCAGGGAACCTAAAGAAGTGCTGAGCCTCAGAAAGCAAGAAGGCACAAACAAAGAGCAAACTCAAAACCAAAAACTTCTGTAAATGCACACACAGACTCTTCCATATACAAACAACTCATACACATACACCATTGCAACACCCGGATGGTGAGTTTAATCAAATCCTTCAGGAAAACAGTTAATTTCACTATTTTAAATATATATCCCATATTTCTCAAAACGGTTTGCATGTCAAATTAACAAGTAGTGCTTAGCATATTTTGTGCACAGATAATACCCTAAACTTTGACAGTCGTACAACATCTGTTACAGCATCTGTGACAAGCAGTCGATTGCCAACCATTCTGACTCATCCCTTAGTTTGTATAAGCAAACATTGTGTATTTGTATTGATATATGTGTTGTCCGTCTACAATATTATCTGCATATTTCTTGCCTATTATTAATGTAACTGGAAGCTGTAGCCAATGTAATGATTATGACAATGCTACAAAGATTGTCATAGATTTTGTATTTTTGATCTGAATGGGAATAAAGTGTGTCTTTGCATGTGTGTTTCCATGGTGGGTGACCTTTAAGGTTTGAGTCAGATGACACATGACCAGACATCCACCTGTCTGCTAAACTCAACTCTTCTTGGCAGAAACTAGCAGGTGACTCTCATAAAACACACATACGTCCACACTCCCCACTGTGAGAGAAAGAGAGATAGAGAGATAAAGCGAGCGACAGAGAGAAAATGAAATCTGTCAAGTACCTGTAGCTCAAAAATTCATGTAAACACTTAGTAAAATGATTGATGGAAGGGATGTGGAGGCAAACATGAAAAAATATATTTTTCTTTTACATACCAGAGGTTTTCAAACTTTTTGATACCATGGACTCCCAAATGATTATTCCCTTCCAAGGGAGCCCATTCCTAAAATACAAAAGGAAGTTACATATGTTTGTGTTTAAAGACCCAGTTTCTCCTGTGAAAAATAAATTATATTTTAAGTGTTTTTTATAATATTATCTGAAAAATATTTTCATAAAGGTTTCTTTTATGTTACTGAGTCTTTTTTATACAATTATTAATTGTAATTAATCTCTGGATTTTCAGCCAGAATTAAACAATAATGATGTCAATTATTGATTTATTGATTCATTGATTTATATGACTATATTTTTGTTAATTTTTTCCATGGACCCCCCTAGTAATCTCATGTGGACCTCTGAGGATTCCTGTTCCCCAGATTGAATACCCTTGTTATACACAATAACTTATAGAGTACAAAGATATCTGTGTGTGGAAAGAGAGAGAAAGAGGGGGGAAAAAACACTTTCATAAACTTCAAAATATTCAAATATGACTTTGCATAGATTCTCCAAATCAAGACAAATTTGCCAAAATAATTCAGAATAACACATCTGAAAATAATTCAGAATAATACAAAACATTTAGAGTCTGAAAACATAAAAAATAATGTTGTGATTTTCTGTAAAAAAAAGTATTTTACCTCCTCCACTTCTCCACATTCAGAGGTCAGTCATCTCTTCCTCTATATGCACTGTTTTTAGTTTTGTCAGTTGTTTCCCCCCTTCATCCTCGACTGCTCTCATCTCTCCCTTCCCTCCCTCTGAAACCGCACATAGGAAGTCTCCATTTAGGTTTGAGGTCATCTGGGCATCATGACCTCTGAACTCACTGGTAAGGTCCGTTTGGGCAAGTAAGGCTGCACTCACTGTGAGAGTGGTGTAGTCTTGAAGGGTTGTTGTCATGGTGGTGTTAAGTCTGGTGGGGGAGCTGTGGGTGCGGTCAGGACTGTAACCCAGGTGGTAAAGGTATCCTCCAGGAGTCTCCAAAGGTTCCTTCTTCACAGCAGACAGTGTGTGAATGCTACTTAGACAGTAGAGTGCTGTGCTGGACTCAAGAGAGGTCAGCTGCAGCCTGTCCTGCTTCTCCACCTGGTTGTGGCACAGAGAGGCAGGAGCAGGAGAACTGTCATCAGCAACGCCTGACAGAAAGAGGGATGAGAGATGACAGAAGATGAGAGAGAGGATAAAGCTCTCCAACTTTTTCAGTGATTCACAAATATTAACGATATACAGTTCATATTCAATTATTATTTGGTTCAGGGGTCAATAACTACAACAAAAACCACAACAAAAAACATTTTATGACCTACATTTCCCTCTCATAAAAGGTTAAATTTTGTGTCTTATAATACAATATTTATTAAATTAAAGGTGACAATAAAGACTTTTATAATGTTGCAAAAGATTAATATTTCAAATAAATGCTGTTCTTTTGAACTTTCTATTCATCAAAGAATCTTGAAAGAAATAAGATACTTTCAAAAACAATCTAAAATCTTGTCGACAACCCAAACTTTTCCATTCGAGTGTACATATAATCAAATAAAGATTAGGCCACTTAATATGGATTCCTTTTCAAGAATTTCATTATGGATTTTTTTCTTTATTTAATGTTTACTAATTAAACATATTAAATATAGAAAAATAAGAACATTCTCATCATAAAACAGGTGTATTTACTTAATTGTGTATGAGTTGTACTTCTAATGTATTTTTCAATAAATACATAAATAGGAACAAACTGAATGTCATGTCTTTGATGGTCATAAGAAACACAACACACTTCTAGTCTTCTCATTCTGTTCAAAGCAATGAGGCTCACTAACCTTGTGTGACTGATGAGGGTGAAGAAGATGATGAGAGTTGCAAGGTAGGAAGTGCCACCTTGTTACTAAGCAGCGAGGTCCCATTGTCTTCAGGATCCAAGTTGTAACCTTCAAGCTGCAAGCCATTGGATGGGGTGACAGTGAAGGCGGAGCTAATGGATGTGGCCTGGTTCTGGACCAACACATCCTGCCTCACATCCTCTGCTTTCACCTCTGTGTCTGTCCCATTCACACTGCAGTGAAATGAGGGGTACGCCAGTGCAGGATCTTCAGTTACCCCTTTATCCTGTCCTCTATCATCCATTTCCACATCTGCCGTTGACCTGCAAACCAGGGACTGGAGTTCCAAGTTCATGCCACTGAAGAGGACATGTCCTGTGGTGGAAAGAAATGAAGGGGTGCCATTGTGGAAAACAGAAGTGGGAGTGTTGATTGAGACTCTGTTAAAGACGACGGATGGTGGCGAGACAGAGGTCCTGCTGTCTCCAGCCTGCTGGACAATGACCCCGGCCTCCAGATCTCCAGAACAGATAGGAAGAACTGCATTGCCTATGGTCCCATCAGCACAGATTGACATTGGACACGGGGACAGAGACTCCCGACCTTTACTGCTCTCATCCTCCGTACTATGATTTCCATCTGACTCACTGAGAGAGAGTGAAAGACAGAGAGCTGTAAGCTTTTGTGTCTTCCCTACACTTTAGCTCATTATAATAGATTTGTGTTCTGTATATGTAAACTTCTTAAATACTTTTTGTTAAATTCTTGAATTGCTGTTTTATTTTTATTAATTAAATTTTATTTTTAATTTATTTATTTTATAACCACAAATGCTTTGGCATTACAAAATCAGTGTTAGCAACACCAAGGTCATGACTCATGGGTTTGATTCCAAGGGAAAGCAAGAACTGATCAAATGTGTACCTTGTGTACCTTGAATGTCATGTAAGTCTTTCTGGATAAAAGTGTCTGCTAAATGCATAAATGTACAATGTACTGAAACAGAGTGCAACTTCAGACCAGGACTGCTGAACAAGAACCAACCAAATCATAAAAAGCTAGAAGTAAGAAAAAAAAAATGTTGTTCCATTTGGAAAATTGAAGTACAAATGAAGCTAATTGTAATGTTATCAATGTTTGCTGTGACGATGGTATTGGCACACTTTTTTCTTCACTGTGATACATTTTAAAATACAAGAGTGAAATACTTGGACATACTCTCAATTCTCATTCAGTATGTCTTAAGTGTCTGGAAAAGATCCAATCCAGGTGTCCATTATTTTGATTTCTTTCTTATACGAGTCTAGATGGCCATTAACCTCTATAACTTGCTGAAAGAAGGCGTTTTTTTTTTTAAATTGCATATTGAAATTACTATTTTTTGACACTGCTGTTGATGTTTTTGCCAATATTGTATGCTAAACACTCGTACAAAGTAATTACTCCGAAAGAGTGAGGGAATAATGAATTATTACTTTTCATTATTTGCTAAACTGCACATTTTCGCGGGCTGACGCAGCTGCAGGAAGATGTAGACGGGAGCGCGCATAGACAAATGGAGAGGTAAGTATCCACTTCACACCGCAGGACCCCCTAGATCACAGCTTTCATGTGTCAGCGGTAATACTGTCTATACCACAGACCCTTTTTTTACGCACGCGCTCACGCAAACCATTTAGCACAATAAGTCCTATGGCGACACAACCCCGCGAACATAGCATGACTTCACAAATGGCCAGCTCTCTGACCACAGTGCCCTTCACCATACGGGGATGAGTCGCCAGTAACAAAAGGTTAAATTTAGCGGATATTTTAAAGTACAATACACTGCGATTCATGCACTATATTTCAAAGTGCCTTCAGCTGTTCAAACATAAATTCGTCTGATTGAGAGAGAAGGGCGCGTTTAGTGAATGACTGCAGCAGCTGTGAGACTACAGGTCTTCCACAACTGTTCCTTCTCACAGCCAGCCAAAAGATTTTGGCATTGTATTTATTAATTTATTTTTAATTTGTGATAACGTCATTACATGTCTGGGAGATTAAAAAAAGACGCGTCCTTGGTTTTCCATTTAAAAACTCAGTATTGTTAAATTATTGTCTCGTTGTTTATTTTAATATGGTTTATATAAGTTCAAATATATTTAACTTTTAAACACATTTCAAAAAGTATTTTGAAAACTCGTAAACTATTAAACATTATAAAAGGTCAATTGTTTTGTAATAATATAAATCATTATATGTTGATGGATTTCTGGCTGAGACTCTGAATGGGGGTCCTGAGTCTTAAGTAAAAAATGCCTGACATGGCCTATTAATATTATCATATTTGTCACACCCCAACATTTGGCACTACAGAAAAGCACAGGATGTCCTCCATAAAAAAAAAAAACTAATGCATGCATGTTCAGATTAATATTAGCAGAAACGCATTGCCAAAGATGAACTGTTAGGATAAGAACTAAAACTGTTTTATGTTAGCCTATATGGAGTACAGCTTTAAATTATAAAACTGCCCAATTCAAGTGTGAGTGAATATGATTGTAATATTGTAATAATAAATGTAATATATATATATATATATATATATATAGCCTATATAAATGTATTGGAGGGAGGCAATTTCCACCAGGTGCGCTGGAGCTTTGTTTACAAAGAGAAAAACATTACAGTGAATCCTGTATTAATAGTGCATGTCTCTGTATATGTTAAAATCGAGAGCTAAAGAGGAGGATTTCCTCCTCGGTTAAAAAGAAAAGTAAATAGTTCTGAGTGATTTATGTGGTGGGTCGAAGCCTACACGTCAATGGATCCTGAATAGTTAATGTTTACTTAAAATAAACGCACACACATAGGCCTACATTTTACGCACATGTTTGGGTGTCCTTTAGAAGCTGCCTCTTAAAATTTCGACCAAAGCATGTTTTTGTTTTTCTGTAATTTAAAGTCATTCAAAATAAATTAAAGATGAGTCTAAATGTAAAAATACTGGTAACAAGTTGTGACAACACAAGCAGACAGGAAGGAACATTTTTAAAAAGCATTACAATGTAAATATTTCATCGATCTCAATCTTGTCAATAAACCAGTTTAAACTCTTGATAGAGGTCTTAACTGTTTCATTCATTCACTGAATAAAGTTTCTGTTTGTGGGTTTCTAGTTTTGCTCACCTTTTGGACTGCGCCTCTGACGGGTTTCTGTCTCTCTGCCTCTTGTTTTTGAACCAGTTGCTGACCTGTGTGAGGGACAGTCCTGTGACCTTGGCCAGATTCCTTTTCTCGGCCGGGGACGGGTACCGGTTCTGCTTATAGAGGTCCTTCAGCGCGTTCCTTGAGCGTTCTTTGAAGCAGTACACCGTCTCCTCTCCATCCCAGATGGTCCGGGGAAGCGGAAACTTGCGTCGCAGGCGATATTTATCCACTGCGCCCAGTGGTCTACCGCGGGCCTTCTCCGCCTCCGTGTACCGGGCTTTGTACCATAAGTCCTGCAGGGCAGAGTGGCACGAGTGGCTGAAACTGTGGCTCTCCAAGATGCTGTAAAGCTCCGGGTAACGCGCCTGGTGGAAAGCCACCAGCGCCTGAGCGCGAAGAATACTTTCATTCCCGCGCAGTAAGTCGCTCTGCGGGAGAGACCAAAGAAACCGGGCGAGTCGATCCACGTTGCCCCCCTGCTGAAGCGCCTCGCAAACACACGCAACCTGCTCCGCTGAGAAAGCCAAAGAGTTCGATGCTGCTGCGGGTGAAGTGTGCGCAGACAAAGAGTCCATAGTGGGCATCTTGCGCTCTGGTGGAGAGGTCTGCGTCTGGTGCTGCCTGACGAGCATCCCGGTGGCCACTGGAGTGTCCAGAATCAGGAGTTTGACGTGCCCCCGACTGTCCGTGGAGCTCTCGAGAGGCTCCGCGTACTTCACATTTTCCTTTTTGATCTCGCCTGCCACTGTCACTTCAGTAGAGGAAACAGACATTTTTTTTTATTCTTCACCTCAGATTCCTTTAGTCCGTCACCCCGCCTCGTTTCTGCCCGAAGCTGATCCGGTTACCCGTGCGCCATGCGAGTGATATCGGGTGTCTTTGTAAGTGGATAGCTTTCCCCTTTCACTCCAGCAGCGTGACTTCTCAGCCCGATAGTTTGAGGGGGGCACACATGATTGGCTACACGAAATTTCAAAAGGGGCGGGGTGAACGCAGCTTCAAGGCGAACACATTGAAACGAAGCTGTCACTCAGCCGTGACGCGCTGCCGCAGCTCACCTGCGCTATAGGTGAGATCTCATTCGAGGCTTTAGTTTACACTTAATCGTAACAGACACGCACTGTTCATACAACAGACACTTCAAACGACACAGGCATTTACAAAACGACAAGCCCTAGCCCTAAGTTCATTTTATCTCCGTTTGAAAGTTTCTTGGTCTTTTAGGTCTAAAAGTCTACTTGGTCTTATAGTATTGTCTCTTAAAAAAGATTCCAGATTTTCAGATAATTGTATCTCGGCCAAATATTATCCCATCTTAATAAACCATACATCAATGGAAAGCTTATTTATTCAGCTTTCAGATCACACTTAAGACTGGTTTTGTGGTCCAGGGTCACATTTATTTATGAAAATGTCTGTCTGTCTGTCTGTCTGTCTGTCTGTCTGTCTGTCTGTCTGTCTGTCTGTCTGTCTGTCTGTCTGTCTGTCTGTCTGTCTATCTATCTATCTATCTATCTATCTATCTATCTATCTATCTATCTATCTATCTATCTATCTATCTATCTATCTATCGCTGAAACTCAGCTCTGGAAGGAGCTCAAACTCGAGCGACTCGAGCAGTGTTTGCATGGGAACGGTTGTAATAGACGCATTTGTTTCCACCAGGGCGATTTTGAATGTAACACTCCTATTCGCTGTGGAGTCTGTTTATTATTTTACAGGAGGACTAAAACAAATAATAATAACAATAATAATAATGGATGATCAGGGATGCCCGAGGTGCAAGACGACGAAATACAGAAATCCATCTCTGAAGCTGATGGTGAATGTGTGTGGACACACGCTGTGAGTTCCTGCTGTCAGATCTCTTATCATTCAAACCGGTGTAGGACTTATTCGTGATGGCTAAAAGTTTTATTATACGCATTTGGTTCGTTTTACTTGTATAGTAAAAGATCATGTAAAATCACAGCCACAACTGAGAGACAGTTATATTGTTTTGCAAAAATCATTTTTTCATGTAATAATAAATGTTTAAAATGGTTAATAATTATTCTACTTTTTCATAGCTTTTATAATACTATAATAATAATATCATCAATGTATTCTGATTTTCAGATTTTAAAAAAAAATTTGGTCAATAAACAATAAAATCAAATTGAAAAGGCTGTTAGTTTTTATTAAAACTAGTGCCCGTAGTTGAAGAAACCGTGTTTTGATAAGGCTGATGCTGAGTGTGTGCTGATGACCTGCAGCAGTGAAGAGGGAAGGGCACAAGTAGGTGTGTGTGAGAGATAGTAGATGAGAGGGACAAAGTTAACTTATGTGTGCGTGTTTGTGTGTGACGGGGTCAGTTGTGCTGAGTTAGAGGAGTGTAGTAACCTCTCAACATGCTGACAAACACAGATCGGGAGTGGAGGAATGAGCAGGGAATGTCTAGCATTCTTTTATTCACATTAGAGTCAGTGTTTGAACTTGTGTTTTGCTGGCTTTTTTAAAGGTCTGTCATTCTCTCTCTCACATGCGCACCCTCACCTTGTGTCTGTTCAGGTCATGAGTCAGGGAGAAGTATAGAGTCTAGTCTACCCTCTAAAGAAAGTTAAAAAGTGAACAGTTGAGATGCTTCAGAGAAAACCCAGGCTAGATATAAGCTGAGCGATGGTGCCGTGGTCAGTACATTAGTTCCTGACACTTTGAGTTGTGGTGCAGAATGCAGGTTGCACAGGTTTAGGTCTGCTATGTGTCCTGTTATCAGTTCAGTGATCAGAAAGGGTATATATATTATATTATTATTATTATTATTATTAGTTTTTTAACCTGCTGGCCTAATCAGACAAATACTTAAATTTTAAAATTTTCACTGACACATCACAAAAACAAAAACAAAAAATGGTAGGGTAATAGAGTGATATTGTGAAATATTATTGCACTTTAAAATAACAGTTTTCTATTTTAATATATTTTAAATGTATTTTATTTTTGTGATGGCAAAGCTGAATTTTTATGCACCATTACTCCCGTCTTCAGCATCACATGATCCAGAAACCTTTATCATTATTATCAGTACTGTGCTAAATTTTTTCCAGGATTTTTTTATGAATAGCATTTGTTTGAAATATAATTATTTTAAGCATTTTATTGAATAAAAGCAAATATATATTTTATGTTATATAATATATTTAATTTCCTGTCACCAACAAAGATTGTTTACAGAAATGTTGTCTGCTGTATCATATACACTACCTGTAATATTGAACAGTTTCAGTGAGCAATGAAAAACAGACAGATAAAAGGAAAGTTAAACTACTCAGTGGAAAATGAAAGATTGCTTACTGTATTTTTAAGAAAATGTAGTTGAAACTCAGCATTAGTTATATGCATAAATCCTAGGCAAGATGTAACATTGTTTTTTTTTAACACACACTGTACTTTGTCAGCCCTTAATGTGTATGGCTGCCTTGCTTCAAACCCGACCCATCATCACTCCATTATAATCGAGTAAGACCACCACACACACACATATATCAGGCCTCTGTTTTATCCATTAGTCTAAGTTATGGCTCCATTTGGAAAGTTTTTAGGGCCAAATTTTACCCTCTGAAGCAGTGAGATGATTGAAATGTGTGTTTGTGTGGAACTACTTCTTGAGGCTTTTCCAGCAGATTTCACATTTCATTTTCTGTTTATTTTGACCCTCTTTCAGCAGACCTTCTGCCAATGTGAGTAAAATGTTTGTGTGTGTGTGTGTGTTTCAGGTGTGAGAGCTGTGTGGAGATGCTGTTTGTCCGTGGTTCAGGTAACTGTGTGCAGTGCAACACTCCTCTGAGAAAGAGTAATTTCCGCGTGCAGCTCTTCGAAGATCCAGCCATCGATAAAGAGGTGGAGATCCGCAAGAAAGTTCTTAAAATGTATGTGTCCGGGAAAAAAGTGTATATGTGCATCCAGGATTGTCTTTTTAATGATGTATGGCTTTTCTTTCTTTTATTTTCTTCTCATCTTTCAGCTACAATAAGAGGGAATTAGATTTTTACACTCTGAAAGAGTATAATGACTACCTGGAGCAAGTGGAGGACATTGGTGAGATGCATATATCAGATATTTATTCATGTTTTCAAATGTATTTTTTAGTTTTCAAATGTATTTTTGTGTGTGTCTCCAGTGTTTAACCTGACAAATAACTTAGATGTTGAAAGGACCAAGCAGATGATGGAACAGTACCAGCGAGATAACAAAGACATTATACAGAAAAACAAAGCCAAACTGGTGGGTTTATGTGCATAGTTTTGTTTGAGCAGATGGATGATTTCACAAGTGAGAAGTTCATTTAAGCTGAAATAGAGCTTAGAAGCAATCAGCATAGCAATTTGTGTGCACTCCAGACTCAGTTGAGCTCTTTTTTTAAAAATTTTATTCTATTTTAATAAATTGTCTCTCTGTTAGACACGTGAGCAGGAGGAGTTGGAGGAGCTGTTGTTGCAGGAGCAGCAGGGTTCAGAGCAGAGGAGACTGGAGACCCTGCAGGAGGAACAAAGACAACTACAGGCTAAGAGGAAAAACAAACAGGCCCTGCTAGATGAACTGGTACACACACATTTTAAGAGTTATTTTGTTCCATGGGTTGATACCTCATTGCCTTTCTACATTAGAATGTGCATCTGACTTTAGACTTCGTCCTTTGTGTCCAAAGTCATCAACTGGTAGTCCGTAAAGGTAATGTAGGTCTGTAGACTATCATGTAAAATGAGTAGAAAATTCGTAAAAACATTTTTTATCCTTCACACACAATAAATGTAACTCCATCCTTATCTGGTTGGAGTTGTGGCAGTGGTTAGTGCTCTGGCACGTTGAGTTGTGGTGCTTATGCAAGCCTAGCTCTTATTTCCTATTTTATTCACTGACAATTAAAGTGTCAGAAGAATGTTTGAAATAAAAGCATATCCTGAATGTTGTGTTTGTGCTTGCAGGAAATTTCCAAGTTACCTGCAGCTGTGCTGTTGGCCCAACATAAAGATCGAGCCTCTCAACTGGAGACCCAGATAGAAAAACAGAAGCAAAATGTCAAGCCAGCTAACATCTTCTCTACTGGAATAATGATGGTGAGGGAACAACACGCATACACACATGCACAACTGGTAGGGCTTACATCATATTAATTAATAATTAATCAAATTCATTCCAGGATTTGATGAGAAATGCCACTAAAAGAAGGCTTATGATTAGTCATAATTAAATCCATTCTTTTTTTATAATTTTTTTTCCAACATATATTTCAATCACATGACTTTCTAAACCATAGACATCATAAATGTTTTTTTCGTATGTTTATAAACATCTTGTGTTTCCTGTGTTATATTTAGCGCACTATGTGCACGAGCATTCGTGTACACCCAGACACACCAGCATGTTTGTATTAGCCAGTGTTTGAGAATGACGTGGGAGTGTGTGTGTGTTTATATCATTTTGTTGCACACCTGTGTCGTAAAGCAGGTACGACAGGTTTTTTTCTTTAAAAAAAATCCCGTCAGCGGTCACTGCAAAGGACATAGACCTGAACCAACACGTCATGAATGTGTATGCAAACGAGGAAGGGGGAGCAGTACAGCACATCTTAAAAACTGCCGTTTGAGAGTAAAAACAGAAACAGTGTGCACAATTGTCTGTGTTTGTGTGTGTGTATATAATCCAAGTGAACAAGTTTCCACAATCGTGTCTTGTGGTTGGCTTGGAGAGATGAATGGTGTGTATGTTGGCATGGATCTTGGCACAGGGAGGGTAGTACTTCTAAAAAAAAAAAATTGTCAGCTTTAGATGGCTTTACACTACTAGGCAAGAGGCATGTGTGTATGGTTTTATTTAACACACAGATGTTTCTGAGCTGTGCAGTTAAGCAATATGTGTGTTCGTCTGACTTTTTGCAGGCAGAGAATCATACTCTGCATGCATGTGGAGAGAGCCAGTAGATCAAAATAGTGTGTGTTACAGGGCATGGAGAGGGCATGTTACTTGTTACTTGAGCTCAGTTAATGCCAGCTGGAGGGTCCACAAAGCTCACTTTATCCCCACTGAATTTGGATGTATGTTCACTAGTGTTACACGATAAATTCAGGACACTTTCTCAATGTGAATTCAGTGCATAGGGCAAGATATTTAAGATAATGTGTTGATAAGTCTATTTTGATGTATTTGTAGTAATATCTGTGTGTTTTTGTGACATGTTTCTATTGTGCCACATGCAGAACAGTGTGAGTGTGTGATCATTTTGAAATGTGCTGATCTGAGATGAATGTGTGTGTGTGTGTGTGTGTGAAGGTCAGTGGAGGTGCTGATAGACAGTTTATATTTGTTGACCTTGGAGCGTCCTGAAGACTTGCATAGTCAGAGTCCCGACGCGCTCTCCCGCCCAATCCCATGTGAAACAAAAACCAGAAGCCATTCTCTCACATTCCTCTCTCGACTTAATGAAAAATACATTTGTCCAGAACACACAATATTTAAATGGGTTTTGTCAAATGTACTTTTGTAAAAACGTTGTGGACAATCCTTGTTTGAGGATACTTAAGCAATAGTTGTAGTTGCTTTAGAGTTTAAGCAATCAGGGATCCCTAGAAAACTTCCAATGGGTTCATAGAATGACATGAAGTGTATTTATATAAAATATATATATATATATATATATATATATATATATATATATATATATATATATATATATATTATTCATATATGACATAATCTAACTGTAATCTAAATAAAAAAACATCACATCAAGATATAAACGGAAATTCATTTTTAAAATTACTTTAACACTTTTTTTTTAATTAAATTTTTTGATGATTAAATATTTAAAGTAGCTTAACTGAAACCAATATCTTGGACATTGAGAGCCAAAATGTACAAAATTCTAAATACGTAAAAAAAAAAAAAAAAAAAAAAATCGGAATATCAGTGACAATTGCTAGCCCTATTGCTTTCCGTTTGTCAAATGCATTCAATGTAAATTGAAATGATCAGAATTAAGAACTCAAAAAAAAAAAAAAAAAAATTCTAAAAGCCCAAGTGAAACTGATTGACTGACTTTAGAACATATTAATTTTATCAGTCCAATGGGAAACAATGTTTTCAATGTATAAGGCTGCAACAGTTGAATTTGACAGTGAATTCAATGTTCTTGCCATATTTCTTTTTAAAGATGTTTAGAGATTTGACTGAGGAACTTTGTAGTTTGTACTCAAGGTATTCTTGGACGCATCCGTATTGTTAAATATAGAGTTATATCTGATTTTATGTTACTCAATCCAAGTGTTACAGCAGAATAAGCTTTAAAGTTTATGGTCAACTTGGTCTGCTCTGGTGACTGACAGTGTGTACTTCACTGGTACAACGAGAATAGCTAATCTAATAACCATTTACATAAACTCTTAACGGTACAGTAGCAAAAACAGCCTGGTTTTATGCTATTAAATTATGGTAAGTGAAACTAAATTATGACTGTTTTTAGTGCAAGAAACTTTGATTTTCATAAAATGCTCCAGAAGTATATGCAGTTCCTTTTAAGATTTACATAACTGTTTGGAAACACAGCCTTCTTTTAGTCTTCCTCCTAAAGCCAACTTTAAGATGGAATAGTTTATAATAGAATTTCCCAAATCCAGTCCCACATTCTGGTTGATACTTGTAGCTGACTGCTGGCAAGAAGCAATTTGTTGGAATGGTAATGAAATTTTTACACCCACAGAATGAACAAACAAATGGGCCATTGCAACGTAGAGCCTTTCCTCTGCCAGTCAAAATGTTCCGTGCCTCCCGAGACAGTCTGAAATGTAGAACCAGGGGCGATGGTTTATTTTAAAAATGTAAAATTCAAGTCCACCTCATAAAAACATGTTTACTATGTGTTAATGTCAAACATATTGGCTGATTCACTGCCCAGGCAGGGGTTAGGTTAAAGCACTGGACGGCACTGAATGTCGAAACGCAGCAGATATATGATTGATTTGAACACAAGGCCCCGTTAAACTGTGTGTAACTGCTTGGAGTGAAACTCTGAATGCGCAGACAACCGGACGGGTGTTTCAGCTCAGGGATTTCCTTCCCTCTCCACCCCCTCACAGTAATGAAGATGGATCGAGCCGCCAGCTCTGTTTTAAGGGCGCTGGGGAGTGAATATGTATCTATAGTCACTCAGCATGCTCAGAATCAGCAGCATTTCTCTACACGCACACACAACACCTCAAATAAATGTTGAGCGCAGATGTTCATTTTTGAGTTGGCAAAGATGCGGTAGTGGTTTACAGTGGAGTGTGTGTGTGTGTGTGTGTGTGTGTACTGGAGTTCTGAAGAGTTTTCCACTGGTATTAGGCTGTTGACAGGGTAATCTATGGTGGGATGGCTTCTATGTGTTGACATGGAAATCTCTAGACAAATTGTGTTTGGAACTGATCAGACTGGGCGGACAAGATAATTAGTGTTTGTTATTTTGAATTCATTATTAACCACAAACATTTGGTGTGTGTATGAAGAAAGCTTAAGTGTTTATCTTGTAGAATTGGAGTGCTGCATTTGCTTTTGTGAACTTGCAAGTGTGTGTGTGTGTGTGTGTGTATATGTGGTGTCAATGTGAGGAAAAATTGTTTTCAGTGAATAAATAAAATGTTTAACTGGCCAGTAACTTTACTGAAGAAATGCATTGCAACAATATAAGTTTTGAATTGAACAGCAAAAATTAAATGGGTCTCAAACAGCTATTATTTTTTTCTAAATTATTTTAAAATATATACAATTGTCCAAAGGTTTGGGGTCAGTAAGACTTTTGAAGTATTTATTTTAAGAGAATTCTTGCATGCTCATATGCATTTATTTGATTAAAATACAGTATATACAGATTATAAAAAAAAGTAAAATAATGGTTTTATATATAATAATATTTTAAAATGAAATGTATTGCTGTTATAGCAAAGCTACATTTTCAGCCAGTCTTCAGTGTCACATGATCCTTTAGAAATCATTTTAATATGTTGATTTAATGCTCAAGAAACATTTCATATTATTATTAAATGTTGGAAACAGTTGTGTTGTGTAATATTTTTGAGGAAATCATAACACTTTTTTTCAGGATGGTTTGATGCATAGGAAGTTTGATAGAACAGAATTTATTTGAAATATATATATATATATATATATATATATATATATATATATATATATATATATATATATATATATATATATATATATATATATATATATATATATATATATATATATATATATATATAAATAAATATTATGAATGAATACATACATGATGAATGCCAAATTCACCAACAGTGTTGCACAAATGTAATTTTGGACCCTGACTGCACATTTCGGGGGCTCACGTTCAGGAATGTTTAATTGAATAGTCAGTTTACAGATCATAAAACAGATGATAAAACACGCTCTGGTTACTTGTATTGCTGTTGTTTTCTCTCTTTTTCTCTCCCTGTTTTGTGTGGCATTATTTTACTTTGCTGTTCTGTTGCCATTTAAATGCATGCAGAACTTTCAAACCAAAGAAGCTCCACCATGGAAATTCCCTCTCTCCACACACACACACACACACACACACACACTCACTAACTCTCCCTCCATGCTGTGGTTTCTGTCTGTCTCCAGCAAGTTCAGTCACTCTTGTGTGTGTGTGTGTGTGTGTGTGCGTGTTGGCAGTGAGTGACGCTGTCATACGTCTATAGATCCCCTGCTTGGATCTGGATCCATTGAGGGATGTTATTGGCACTCATGCATTTGTGTGTGTGTGTGTGTGACCTCATCTTAGACAGAATGTCTGTTAGTGTTGTTTAAATGATGTTATCTGCATTAACAGTTCCGTTTTAAACCCAACGAGTGGGTTAAATAATATAATCTCAAAAGGTGGTACATATTAATATTTACCAATAAATCAGTCAAATGTAAAATTAGATTATTAAAAAATAATAAATGAAAATAATATTTCCAGTGTCACATTTTAAGGTGTTCTAAGCTATTTGTTTTTCATTTTTATATTATGCTTAAAATTTACCTACTTTCTAAATGGTTGTCCTCAGAAATCATACTTGTTTCTGTGACAGACATAGACTTAGCTGGCCAATCAGAAATGATCTCTGCCTGTCAATCATTGTCCGTGTTTATGTGTGGAGTTTGAAGCAATTAGTCTATCTAATCTAAATCATCTAAGTTTTTGTTTAGTAGTGACCATGACAAAAAAAATATGCATATGTATTGTCTAAACAGATGCATCTTTCTCTCTGTCCCTTTCCTTCAGGGTCAGACTGTGTCTTTGGTGTCTGTGTCTCGTGTGGAGGAGGTGTTGTATGTCTATCAGCCTCTGTGCTTTGACACATACGGGCCACCCGTTCCAGAACTGGATCAGTTAGGCCGATTAGGGTAAGAATGACTTGCATTTTGCTAATGTGAATTATATTATATTATGGTAACACTTTACAATACGTTTTCATTGGTTAACATTAGTTAACTACATCAGTGTTTGGGTCAGAGTCTACCATGTCGAGTCTTTTAACACTTTTAGTTAACATGGTCTAACAATGAATAATTTATTTGGTCTCACTTTAGTTTGAGGACTAATTCTCACTATTAAATAACTATTAACTATGACTTATTAGTAAGGTAGTCGTTAAGTTTAGGTATGGGGTAGGATTAAGGGATCTAAAATATGGTCATGCAGAATAAGGCATTAATATTTGATTTATAAATACAAATAAACAGCCAAAATGCTAGTAATATGCATGCCAATAAGCAACGAGTTGCCTTTATTTTTTTTTATCAACCCACAAATAAAAACTGTATTGCTTGTTGTTTGTTCATGTTAAGGCATTACAGTGTTTCCTTTCCCTATGTTATGTTGTGTTGTCTTATTTTATGTTGTGTTATATGTTATTTTATCACTATTCCAGTTAATAAAAGGGGAACAATGAACAGACTGCATTTAATTAAATACAATAATTATTATTATTCTAATTCATGCATAGGTATATTGTTTCCTTCTTGTACCTTCTCGTTTCCCTTTCTGCCAGTGAGAGTGTGTGTTTGACAGAGATAAATGACCACTTATTCAAACAAATAAACCACATCTCCCATGGTGCCCTGCTCCCAGGGTAAACAGGAAGTCTGCAGACAGTTTTGCTGTGCTTGCAGTTTCATGCTTCACTTAAGTTTGACTTTCTCTGTAAGACGCTCTCTCACTCTTCTCAAACACACAGTCTTTGAAGCTATATTAGTGTAAATTAGGTCCTCTCATTAATGCAGTGATCTTTATTCTGCCAATGCTGTACATTATATCCTACCTCTATAATAATTTGAGATGACTCGCTTCATGTCAAATAAAACCGCTTTTATTAGGCTACTGGTGACTATAGTATTAAAGGGATAGTTCACCCAAAAATTAAACCTTTATTGACAGAATGTTCTTCTTTCAAATAAAAAATTAAGCTTAACCCCAAGGTATACACTCGCAGTTGAAGTCTATGAAGCAAAAAATGCAAGTAGTGGCTTATAGACTTCCATTGTAAGTGTATTTCTGTCACAGATGCTGTTGACAGAGCTTAACTTGTATTAAACCCACACACACACAGATAGATAGATAGATACACACTGGAATCTTCAGAAGAGGATCTTGTGATGTGGTTTGGGTTGAAAAGCAGAGGACAGGAGAAAAAAAGAGTGAGGGTTATGAAAAGAAAAGATAGGGTGGATCACTCTCTCTTTGTTCCTTTTTCTCTGCCATTCTGATTTTTTTTCTTTCCAGCTTCAGTCTTTTGAAGTCGAGAGCGGATGAGTCTCTGAGTGTTTGTGTGTGTGTATATGTGTGTGAAGTTGACAGAGAGAAGGATTGTTTTTTGCCATTTGTCTTAGTGTGTTTTGACAGTGAGTTAGTGGAGATTTATGTTGGACTGGTTTGTGTTTTTGGAGGGTCATGTATGTATTCACTTCCTCTTCACTCCCGAGGCGAACCCCGTCCTCTGTGTCCGTCCCTGTTCTGTACCTGTATAAATACAGATTGGGTGGGGCATTTTATTAAAGACAGCTGTGTGTGTGTCTTGGAAGGAGGTGATTGGGTTGAAGTTTTCTTTCCTCCAAACACAATGTTTTCAAGTGCAGTCAGCTGCATCTGTGTAATGTGTGTGTTGTATGAATAGCTGAGTTTTTTTGAGAAAATAACTATGCGTTAATATGTTCTTCTACTCTTACAATTTTGCATATAAATATATTTCAGATTTTTCCTATACTAGTCTCGCTTGATGGATCAGTAATTTTCCCATCAAACCCTCTCAGGACACAAACACACACAAACTCACACACACACACATACACACACAAACGCAGTCAGTCAATCAGTCAGTGTTGAGTGATGTCTCTGGTGAGTTTGGAGACGTGTCTGCTGAGATTTGGATAAGGTAATTAGCTTAAAAGGCATTTGGTATTGGACAGGTCATGACTTGTATGAGAGTCTGTGTTTACATTAGGTTTTGTTAAAGTTTTGAAATAATCCAGGTTACTTTGAATTCCATTCAAAAGTTGGGTTCATTAAGATTTTTTTTTTATGTTTCTAAAAGAAGTCTATACATATATATATATATATATATATATATATATATATATATATATATATATATATATATATATATATATATATATATATATATTTGAAAATGTAATTTATTTCTGTCTTAGCAAAGCTGTATTGTCAGCAGACATTACTCCAGTCTTCATTGTCACACGATCCTTCAGAAATCATTCAATAATGAGCCGATTTGGTGCTCAAGAAACATTTATTATAATCAATAATAATAAAAAAATGCTGTTTAATAATTTTGTGGAAACCATGATACCTTTTTTTTAGGATTATCTGATAAATAGAAAGTTCAAAAGAACATTTATTTCAAATAGAAATCTTTTGTATAAAAGTCTCTCTTTTCATTTTGATTTAATCAGTTGAATGCGTCCTTGCTGTATAAAAGTTTTTCAGTTAATTTTTTTTAAACCTAACTGATCCATAACTTTTGAACGGCAGTGTAAAATTCCATATAGTTTGACAACCTGCAGTGATATTTTTTATTTTTTTTACTTCTGTTCCTTTTTATTTGTGTTGTGTATAAATATTCACTGTCCTTAAATCTGAAACTACTAGTGAACATGCTTCTATTTTGCATAATTTTTTAATTATTAAATTATATATATATATATATATATATATATATATATATATATATTTTTTTTTTTTATGTTAAAAGTTTTCATGAGTTTCTGATTTTCTCAGTATAATTTTCTTCAGGTCAGAGCAATTTCCAAGGACTCGTCTTTCGCCATGCCAATGTTTAGACTAGTTTTTTTTATAGAAACACATACAGGAAGTCATCTTGTGCTAGATAGGAAGTAATCCATCAGCAGGTCAGAAGAGGGAGCGTGTGTGAACAGGGTCAGTACATCTGGTTGATTGTTGTTTATTTAGGTAATTAAGAACAAGATGTACTGTGAATATTGCCATGTTTAAGGCAATCATTTTAAACCTAGTAAAACAAAAAAATTACTACTTAATAAAAATATGAAGCACACAAATTTTCTTTAGACATTTCATAAGGATAATTCATTGAGTGACTTCCATCCATCCCTCCACCTCTCCCTGTCAGTAAGTTTTTTTTGGAAACTGCATTTTGAGAGTTGAGATTTGAAATTTGCATATGCAAACAAGCCTAAAACAAAGATTCTGGCCTTGGCTCCAAGGGTTTATTTGGCTTGCAAATGGCCCCATTCCTGTGTGTAAGGGTAGCGAGAGAGAGAGAGCTGAACTTTTAAGACATACCCCTAGGGTGCATTATGGGAATTCAACGAACAAACTAAACTTGTTCACCTTCTCTCTCTCTCTCTCTCTCTCTCTCTCTCTCAGTCCACAGATTTGATTGAATTTTGCATTTCACAATGGTGTGGCTTACCCTTCGAGCAAGGAATCTTCACCCATCATCTCCTTGATGTGTGTATGGGTGTGTGTTTTCGTTCTCGTTCAGACTTAGTTGTTGCCTTCTCACTTTACAACTTAAACCATGACACACATCTTCATGCATTACAGACACATGCTGCTTCTGTAAACAGCAATATACCTTCGGACCAGTAGGTTTTAATGACCCAGGTCTTCTGTTGGCTCCTGCATAGATGAGTTTGCTCTCTGAACTCCGATAAGGATATTTGCGTCGTGGATGAGTTGCAGTTTGATAGATGTCTGTCTGACATAGCAGTGCGGGCAACCAGATCCGTTTGAGGAATGTGTGTGTGACACTGACCCTGTTAAAATGACAGATTGTCCAGCAGCTGCATGAGAGTTTCCTCTGCTTTTTCTGAGGGGTACATTTCGGTGCTGAATCCTGTGCTCGGAAAGTCTCTCTCAAACACACACACACACACACACACACACACACACACACACACACACACACACACTTCTATTAGGTATCAAAGGCTAGCAAGAAACCCAGATCCCTCTGACAGAGAACATGCACACCATCATCACCACAGTGTGTCAACGCTGATACAGCTGCATGTTTTAACTAAAACACTACTCATCAATTTGACAACATGAGCGATGTCAGCAACATGTCCATCTTGTGAAGGATACATAAGTCAGACGGCCAGTAATATCCTCCTAAACATTTTAGCCATAGTCCAAACCCTCACATTAGTCACTTTTTAAACTTCCCTCCAGTTTTCTTATAAATCTTTTCTTCCTTTAGGACTTCTCTTCTTGTTCTTCAGGTTGAGAGTTTAATTCAAATAAAAATATGTAAAGTTATTAATTTATTTTTATGTTTTGAGCTTTTTTTATAATTACCAAAAATGCAATATTTTAGTTTGTGAGTCCCATATGTTGTTTCAAATGAAAAACATTTTTTTTCAAGCCTTACAATTTATAGAAAATTGAATAATTTAAAAATGATTTAAAATATACAATTTATAAGATACAATTTATGGAAAATAAAAGGGATCTTATGATTTGCAATTAGTTTGACCACATGAGGTGGACAAAAACCATTTTATCAAGGTCATGCACTTTTATTTACTGCTAACAAACCCATTTTAAGTTTTAAAGACTTTTGCTCCAATTTCTTTTGATCTGAATCTGGATCAAAAAGTGATAACAGCGATTCACTTGTGGATTTATATGTGTGGTTTGTGTATTAATGATGGGGAATTGAAGCAGCATTAGCTCATGGTCTAGTGCTTCAGGTATCTCTGTTTGTTTTGGAAGCGTGTGAAGCTGAGAGGAGCTTAAGTGTTTCTGATGATACCTGACCCCCTCTATCGCTCCCCTCCCCTTCCCTCTCTCTCTTTCCATCATTCTCTTCCTTTCACTGAAGTATCAGTTTACATGTAATTTTCAGTTCTCTCATAATGAAGGGCCGCTGTGGACTCCAGCTGCTGGAGTGTTTTGGGGGTGTTGGGCTAGTGTGAGATCTCAGAGTTCCTCCCACAAGCATTAGGTTTCTGACACTTGTCCTGATGGTTTGTGGGTAACTGGCAACTGTCAGTTTGGAGAAGAATGTATGGGTTAAGAAGTGACATTTTTGACGCATTGTTACATATTGATATTTTAGTTATCTACAGGAATTTTTATATACAGTGGCATGCGAAAGTTTGGGCACCCCTTGCAGAATCTGTGAAAATGTGAATCATTTTCAAAAGATAAGAGGGATCATACTAACTGCATGTTCTTTTTTATTTAGTATTGTCCTGAGTAAGATATTTTACATAAAAGATGTTTGCATATAGTCCACAAGACAAAAAACTGCTGAAATTATTAAAATAACCCAAAAAATTCAAAAGTTGGTTAAAAATGTTAAGAACCCTTGGTTCTTAATACTGTGTGCTGTTACCTGGATGATCCACGACCCACGTCTTTCTGTTTTGTGATGGTTGTGCATGAGTCCCTTGTTTGATCTGAACAGTTAAACTGAGAACTGTTCTTCAGAAAAATTCTTCAGGTCCTGCAGATTCTTCAGTTTTCCAGCATCTTTGCATATTTGAACCCTTTCCAGCAGTGAGTGATGGGGTTATTTTAATAATTTCTGTTTTAATAATAATTTTTGTGTTGTGGACTAAATGTTAAAATCTTTTATATACAATATCTTACTCAGGACAGCACTAAATAAAAAATAACATGCATTTAGTATGATCTCTCTTATTTTGTTAAAATTATTTACATTTTCACAGATTCTGCAAGTGGTTCCCAAAACTTTTGCTTGCCACTGTATTTATATGTGATGTAGTTTTGTTTTTTAGAATATTCACTACCAAGTTTGAGATGTTTAAGATTTTATTTTATTTGTTATAAGTAACTGAATACTTTAATCAGCAAGAATGCATTAAATTGATTGAAAGTGACAGTAATGACATTTATAATGTTACAAATGATTTCTATTTCAAATAAATGTTGGACAAAAAATTTAGCATGCTTGCACAAAAATATGTGGTTCATTAAATATACTGTGTAAAATGTATGATTTGCAGTACCAAACCAAGGAATAAATGACTATTTAAAATTCATTAAAATAGAAAGCAGTTAATTTACATTATTATATTATTTCACTATTTATTTTGCTTTATTTTTGAGCAGAAGACATTTTTCAAAAACATGAGAAGTCTTACCCATCCCAAACTTTTAAACAATAGTAATGCGTTATATAAATTTATATTTTTCAAAAAATATCATTTTGATGGTTATTATAATTTAGAAAATGGTGTTATATATATATATATATATATATATATATATATATATATATATATATATATATATATGCAATTGTAGGAACTGACACTTATGTTTGATAAATGTTCAAATTGAACAAATTTTTTGTTGTGATTGGGAAATCCATGGACTCATGCATGTAAAACAGCAGAGCTGCTCCCTCTAGAGGATTAACCAGATAATACTCAAAGATAAAATTGTGTGTTTGGAAACCTGTTAAGCTATTCACTATTATAACTACTCATCTTCTCCCATGTCCAGGTATTTGAATCATGTGCGCACAGCGTCTCCGCAGGATCAGGCTGGTGGTTATACATCAGGACTGGCATGCCATCGCGCCGTCCAGGATGCTTTCAGTGGCCTCTTCCCCTCATGATATTACGAAACTACAGCCACTTCCACTCCATCTGATCATCAGGCTTCCTAAAGACTCACTGACAAGTCAAGGGAGAGGCTGTGAATGTTTGGACACATGGGAAAGATTCCTGTGAAGGACTCCTTGTGAATATGACCCATTCACAGGGCCAGCTTCAGAATACCCTGGAGTTTATGTTGAAAAGTGACATAAACAAGCTTTAATGGGCGTACAGATTTTTTAAATTTTTTGTTGATCAGTTTTGTTATTTTTGTAATGCTGCTTCAGTTTAATAAACACACACACACAATTATGTGTGTCTGACTTGGTTGTGTGATCGTCTCAAAGAAATGCAACAGCATTCACCCACATTGAATGATAATTTATTTAAAAAAATTAAAAGAACAAAAAACTAAAACATATTAACATTCAACCACAGAGTGAATTCAGTCTGTCAGATCCTCACACTTCTGTTTCTTAGGACATGGCTCCTCTGAAATATCTATGGAGAAAGAGAGACACATTTTAACTGAAATGACCTGCCTTCATTACTACAGTGTGGTGTATAGGTTTTATTTCATGTTTTAATACTGCTGCTAAATGACACTAGTGGGTGTGAGAGTATCTTACCTCTGTTTTGAGTGTGTGTGCTGTACAGGACCCCTCTCGGTAATGTAAAACTCACACACATCATCTCCTTATTGGGTGCCACATTCCTCACCAGGTGCACAGAACACTGTCCTTGCAGGGAAATCTTTAAACTCGCCTCGGCCCGCTCCACTACATCCCTCTGAGTGTCATCTTCTTTGGAGAACCCGTAGCAATGCACCTGTGGCAGGTTGTCGTCCAGACAGGAAAGACTCTGGTCTGGCTCTGGGCCCAGCAGACCTCTGAAAGCATCAAGGAACTCTAGAGCCAGTGCGGGAAGGTTCATCACCACATGAATCTTGTGTGATCCCTTCATTAGAGCAGGCAGGCGCTCCTGTACAGGTCCTCGGATGAAGTCTCGTCCATCCATGTTAAATGATGTTATTTTTCGGTCAACCTTGTTGAGTTTAGCATTGTGCTGGAGCCAACGGAAGGACTCCGGGTTCAAGTCGTTAGCGAGGACCTCGCAGCCTCGACGGGCTGCTGGGATCGCGAATGGACCGACCCCGGCGAAAACATCCACTACGGTATCACCACGCTGAAGAAGGGAAACGATACGCTCGTGTTCAGTGCTTAGTCGAGGGTTCCAGTACACCAGAGAGAAATCAAACTCGTACAATACGCCATTCTCGCGTACCTGAAAGAGGAAAAAAGGAACATTACTGACTGATGTAACTGAATATGCTGATTCGCTATTTAAGATGAACCCACTTTTGCCACCATGTTACTCTCTCCTGCCAAAACCTCCATTTGGAAGTTCCTGTAAGTGGAATCAATGGTGTTGGTCTTGTTGACCACACACGTAATGCCGGGGTTCTTATCTATGATTACTTGACCTGGAACAAAACACCAAAAATCCATTAAAAAAAAGACTCAAACATAAAGGGTAGCTCACCAAAAAGTAAAAACTGTCATCATTTAAGTAATTCCAAACCAGGGTTATTATTGATAACTAAACCTGAAACTATTTAAAATACTTTGTTACTTGAAATAAAGCTGACATAAAATAAAATGTAAATATTAGATGGAGAACTAAATGAAAATTAGAAATGTTGCCTTGCCAACTAACAGAAATAAGTTGAAGAAGAACACGCATACAGGTTTGGAACTGCACTTAGGTGCGTAAATAATGGCAGAATTTGTGGGTGTCTCTTTAAGTTTAAATTTGTGATCTCTTCTCACCAATTAGTTTTCTGTAGGGGAGCTGGTGGTCTCTCAGGTTCATGTGGGCGATGTGGCCCACTCTACTAAATCCTGATGTTACATCCTGTCCTTCAGGAAGTACAGCTCGCAGTATCTCTTCACTCTTAAGGTTCTCATAGGTGAGTTTCAGTTGGTACTTATGGATCTCCTGAGGCACCCCATATGCTTTCAGAGCTTCTGCCTCCTCGCTGCCAAATGAATCTGCATATGTAATGTTGTTTGGGTCCAAAAGCAGCAGCCGATGTTCTCCTTTACTACTGTATGTATTTCCATCTTCACTGTGGTCCTCGACAACCCGTTTGAGTCCTGGCCTCTGTAGTGCCACTTTCTTCAAACCCTTGACCACTTTGTTGAGAACTTGGGTTGGTATCCGTATGGCAGGAACACTGACTGTTTGACTGAAAGCTGCGCGGTCCAGTTCTGTCATGCCCCGGACTGTCTGAGGGGGCTTGTAGAGCCCCAAATCAGTCTGCGGATGGCCAGTCATGGCTTTCTGAGAATGGACAACAAAGGAGAACTGGAGGGAAATTCTTACAAATTGGTTGAAATTCTGAGACTGAGAGATACAACTGTGATGTTTCTGGAACAGGAACACAAGTCTGGCAGATCTGTTGGTCAAAGTGTGAGAGAGATAAAGTCATGCCTTTTACAAAAGGGTGTGATGAGACAAAAAATAATAATTTACCACGTTTTCGTGAATTATACACAAAAAATTATATAAATGCACAATTTCAGCAACAGACTTTTATCTACACTTGATAATGAACTACAAGATAGTTTAGCCACAGAGCTTAAACCGTGTTATTAACCACACTCAAAACTTTTAGTTTTATAATAAAAACAAAATAAACTGTCACAGATCACCCTCTCCAGCCGGCAGCCATACGAACACGCTTTACACTACGTCATTTCTAAGCGACCGAGATTTCTGCTGTGGTGATTTGTCTGTGACGTGTGACATTAATGGACATGTGACCGTCTTTTATAATCACGTGAATAGCGATGTTTCCCTATCATAGGTCACTTCGATGCTGCGGTGACGTCACCACGTATGGGAACACCTCTGGTGTGACGAATGTCTGAAGCCCTATACCATCCCGCCAATCCTATTGGCCAAATGGCGCATAGCACCACCCTGCGCATGCGCGAGCATGATATACCTGGGTGCAGCGCGCCATTTCGCTCAGATTTCATTCCTTCAGGAATAGCGAATCATCTGTGCCCTATCGTCTCGCGTTCTCCAGCGATCTCTTCGAGCAGTGTTAACTCCTCTTCGCGGACGCGATGAGCTTTCGAAAATGTAAGGAGCCATGTACCAGGTACATCACGGCGGGGGACACTCATGACAGGTGCGTAGTATGTCTTGGTTTACATCACGCACAGGCGGCGCTTAGCGGCCTTTCTTCCTGTCCCCATTGTGATGGCCTGCGGCTCAGAGTGCTGCGCTCCAGGGTGGAAGTTTTCTCTAATGTCGCCCTCGAGTCTAACCCCCGTCAGGTCACCTCTGCGACTGCCGAGGCACCGCACGAGGCGAGGGCCTGGGGTGACACGTGCGACATGGATTTTGTGGACAGCGCAGCGCTGGAATATTCTCCACATCGCTCGCTCTCCCCTACCCTGCTGCAGAATAAAACTTATACTGAGCCCGTCGTCTTCTCTAATGAGGATTTACTTCCCACACCGGAGGCATGCACCGCCATCTCCTTCGGTTGTGGACGCTATGACGACGATGTTTTATCCACCGCGGCCTCGGGGTCTGAGGACTTCGCGACCGACACTAGCCCTCTTCCTCCTAGCGGACAGGAGAGGCGTGTTTCCCCCTCCTACAGTGAGCTGTTGGATGTGGTTTCTCGTGCGGTGGGTAAATTGGGGCTAGACTGGGAGGTTGACAAGGCCGAGGCCCAACCTTCTTCCAAGCTGGACGACCGTTTTTTAACCAGTCGGACACCTACACAGCCCCGGAGGCCTTTGCCTTTTTTCCCGGACCTCCACCAGGAGGTTTCGAGGTCCTGGAAACAGCCATTTTCGGCGCGGATTACTAACGCCGCGGCCGCGGATTTCGCCACCGTTTCTGATATGGCGAACCATGGCTATACTATGATGCCCCCGGTGGAAGAGACTCTCGCCGAACACCTTGCGCCTAGTTCGGCCGCGGCTTGGAAGTCTCGCCCCCTTCTTCCTTCGAAGGCGTGTCGAGTCACGTCTAGTTTGGTGGGTAAATCCTACATGGCGGCTGGTCAGGCGGCTGCGTCGCTCCACTCTATGGCGGTCCTTCAGGCCTACCAGGCGGAGTTATTGAAGGAATTGGATGAAGGTGAGGGCATCACACCGGAGGCAGTTAAAGAACTGCGTAGAGCTACGGATTTGGCGCTACGCGCTACCAAACATACCGCTCGTGCAGTGGGCCGTACTATGGCCGGTTTGATTTCGGTTGAGCGCCACCTCTGGCTTAATCTCACCGATATTAAGGAGAAGGATAAATCTTTCCTTATGGATGCCCCTGTCTCCAGGGATGGATTGTTCGGTGAGGCTGTCACGTCAGTAGTGGAGAAGTTCAGGGCAGCGAAACAGCAATCAGCCGCTTTCCGCCAGCTGATTCCCCGCAGACCCAGGGAGGTCGAACGCCGGCAAGCGCCCGCGCGTTCTCGCTCAACCTCCTCTCACCGCCAGCGAGCAGCCTCTCGAGAGGAACCTACACCCATGGCGCCTCCTCGTAAGGACTGGGGCCCTAGGGTTTTTCCTCCGGCGCACCAGCGTCAACGTAAGCGTTTGAACCTGACCTCGACGGCTAAAGCCTCTCGTTCTCGGGTGCCGAATAGCAGCTCCTGATCTTTCTGCTGCTTGCCAGGGACTGTGCCCTCCGCTAGAGAGCGCTGTCGGACCGCTTTCGCGCATCCCACACTCTCATTGCAGTCCCCATGCTCAAACATTGATTGTCTCGCCGCTAACAGCGCCTCGAGCAACATTGGATCGAGCTGTAATGACAGACGCTCCCTCAGACACTCTGCGCAATCCTGCTTTCGGAGTTCGAGGGACGACTCAAGGACCCTACACAAACGGCCCGTTTATGACGGCTCACACAGCCGCCGCTTTTTCGCTAGCGGCAGAGCCCGATGTTCCATCTGTTGGCCTAATTCCTGCCGTGGACACGCTTCAGGATTATACTCAACGGAACGCAACGACTCCGGCGCATACGCTTCCCCGGTGCACGAACACCACGGGTTTTTCGTGTCCGGTCGTTTTAACGCGTATGACGGCGTTGCTGGGAGCGGAAGCTTTGAAACCGTTAATATTGTTTCGGGCCGCGTGGGAACGCTTGCCCGGCATTCCTCAATGGGTGTTACGCACGGTTTGTCACGGATACACCATTCAGTTTCGGAAAGGCCCGCCTCCTTTCCGCGGAATTCTTCCCACTACGGTGAAGTCTACGGAAATGGCGGTGCTGCGACAAGAAATGTCAGCTCTGCTGAGCAAAGGGGCTATAGAAGAAGTACACCCCTCTCAGATGGAGACAGGTTTTTACAGCCGTTATTTCGTGGTACCGAAAAAAGACGGCGGGTTACGACCCATTCTGGATTTACGCCGTCTGAATCTTGCACTCAGACCGAGCAAATTCAAGATGTTGACGGTGAAAAATATTCTGTCTCAGATCCGACCAAGCGATTGGTTTATTACGATCGATCTGAAGGATGCGTATTTCCATATTCAGATCGTCAAGAGACACAGGAAGTTCCTCAGATTCGCTTTAGAGGGCAAAGCGTATCAGTACCGCGTTCTTCCCTTTGGCTTGGCTTTAGCGCCCCGTACGTTCTCAAAGTGCATGGACGCAGCTCTGGCCCCGTTGCGGCTCCAGGGCGTTCGTGTGTTGAACTATTTGGACGATTGGCTGGTGATAGCGCAATCGCGGACTCAAGCACACTCTCACCGAGATCTTGTGCTGAATCATTTAAACAGCCTGGGCTTACGAACAAATTTCAAGAAGAGTGTTTTAACTCCCTCTCAACGGATAACTTTTCTTGGAATAGATCTGGACTCTCGCGCGATGACAGCGAAGCTTTCTCTCCCGCGCGCTCAGTCGATTGCGTCATGCGTGCGGCACTTCAAAGCGGGTCGCACGGTGACGGTGAGATTGTGCCTCAGGCTCTTGGGTCTAATGGCAGCAGCATCCCCCGTGATTCGTCTGGGATTGCTTCAAATGCGCCCTTTTCAGTGGTGGACGAAAAGGCGGAATATTTCACCCCGTTGTCTCCCGCATCGCACGATTTCGGTGACACGGCGGTGTGTGATGTCGCTGAAAATTTGGATGTCAACCGAATTTCTCCTGTCAGGAGTTCGATTGGGAATTTATGCTTTCCGAGAGACTGTCACGACGGACGCGTCTTTGACTGGTTGGGGAGCTGTGTGTCGAGGGCGACCAGCCCACGGAGTGTGGACAGCGGCTCAGCGCGGCTGGCATATAAACAGACTGGAATTACTGGCAGTTTTTCTGGCTCTCCAGTATTTCTCGGATCTGCTGATCGGCCGTCATGTGCTACTCAGATCAGACAACACAGCGGTTGTGTCTTATCTGAACCATCAAGGAGGATTGCGCTCTCGCCCCCTGTGCAGGCTGGCGAGGCGTGTTCTTCTGTGGTCTCGGGACAAGTTTCTCTCGATCCGGGCCATTCATGTCCCCGGACGATTGAATTTCGGAGCGGATCTGCTATCCAGACAGGCTCTGGAACAGGGAGAATGGCGATTACACCCCCAGACGGTGGATCTTTTATGGCGGATATTCGGCAAAGCGAAAGTGGATTTATTCGCATCGAGCATGACTACGCATTGCCCGCTATGGTTCTCCCTACGCTCCCCATCGCCCCTGGGCGTGGATGCGTTAGCTCACAGCTGGCCCAAGACCAGTCTGTATGCTTTTCCTCCGATTCGTTTGATCCCAGCGGTATTATGCAGATTACGCCGGGACAGAGTGGAACAGCTGCTGCTGGTGGCTCCGCGATGGCACACGCAGCCGTGGTTTGCGGATCTGATCAGTCTGCTAGCGGGCTCTCCGTGGGAGATTCCCATCAGACAGGATTTATTATCACAAGCACAGGGGCTGATTTGGCACCCGAGGCCAGATCTGTGGAAACTGTGGGCGTGGCCACTGAGCGGAGTGCGTTAGTATGTCCCGGTCTTTCTGCTGAAACTACTGAGACTATATTGAGTTCTAGAGCAGCTTCTACGAGACGCTTATATGCTTTCAAGTGGAGACTGTTTACAGCCTGGTGTGGTAATCATAATGTGGATCCAGTTTACTGCCCAGTGGCTTCAGTGCTGGAGTTCCTCCAGGAGCGTTTCTCGGATGGCGTTACACCAGCCACTTTAAAGGTTTACGTGGCAGCCATTTCAGCTTACCACGAATGCATAGGCGGTGCCTCTGTGGGGCGTCATCCATTAGTTTCTCGTTTCATACAGGGTGCGCGACGGCTGAGGCCTTTCCGCCCTGTGCGAGTTCCTTCATGGGATTTATCCATTGTGTTGTTAGGTTTATCAGGGCATCCGTTTGAGCCCTTGGAGACCGTATCGGATAAAATCCTGACATTGAAGACACTTCTTCTCATGGCTTTATCCTCCCTCAAGAGAGTTGGGGATTTACAGGCTCTTTCTGTTTCACCCTCATGCATGGAATTTGCACCAGGCTCTGTGAAGGTGCTGCTGCGGCCCAGGCCTAACTATGTTCCTAAGGTCGCATCTAACCCTTTTCGCTTTCAGCAAGTGGTTCTGGAAGCTTTTTCGCCTGCCGAGGCCGGGTCAGGAGATCTAAGTCTTTGCCCTGTGAGAGCTTTAAAGACTTATGTGGATCGCACAGCTCCTTGGCGTGGTTCTGACCAGCTGTTTGTCTGCTTTGGACATAAAAGTAAGGGCCATGCAGTTACAAAACAGCGCATGTCCCATTGGCTGGTGGAGGCGATTTCTTTGGCCTATGAGGCGCGCGGACTCGCTTCACCCTTAGGGGTTAAGGCTCATTCCACTCGAGCTGTAGCTTCTTCTCAAGCTTTTCTCAGTGGCTCTTCTATGGATGATATCTGTGCTGCGGCAGGATGGTCCTCACCGAGCACTTTTATCAAATCCTACAGTCTGGATGTGAGGATGGCCCCTGGCTCCCGGGTTCTCTCCGCTTGAGCAGTTGCTTCCTCGGATCTCAGTTATCAGGTACGTCAGGCGTTTTGGTATATCGTTCCCATACGTGGTGACGTCACCGCAGCATCGAAGTGACCTATGATAGGGAACATCTCGGTTACGTATGTAACCTTGGTTCCCTGAATAGGGAACGAGATGCTGCGGTTCTGGCCGTTCCGTACCTTGATAACTCTTCATCTTCAGTCATGAAATCTGAGCGAAATGGCGCGCTGCACCCAGGTATATCATGCTCGCGCATGCGCAGGGTGGTGCTATGCGCCATTTGGCCAATAGGATTGGCGGGATGGTATAGGGCTTCAGACATTCGTCACACCAGAGGTGTTCCCATACGTGGTGACGTCACCGCAGCATCTCGTTCCCTATTCAGGGAACCAAGGTTACATACGTAACCGAGATGTTATGTTTGCTCGAGTCTTTCTGAAGCCGGTGCTATGAGAGCCGTGTACATGAACTGACGACTCCGCTAGCGAGCAGCGGGCTTCTGGTTAGTGCAGAACGGTAAACTAAACGGCGGAACATGTTGAAAAACGGCGCAAACTACAGCGTGCAGACGGGGAGCGAGTATGAGCCCATCGGAGAGGAGAGCAGACCGCTGTTGGAAGCACAGGTAAACCACAACCTGTTTTCCTGATAACATTCATATAAAAAAGAAAAAGAAAAAAAAGTGTCATTAAACGAAAGTTTGTCATTTTTTTGTCCCACACGCACAAAGTTTTAAACATTACATGCATTTGTATATTATTATAGCATAAAAGTAAGTTATGACCTAAAGTCAACATTATGAAACGAAATAAAAAAAAACAATGATAGCAAAATTAGACTTAAAGAAAAAAAATATTATTAATCGTGACTTGTCAAAATGTATTATATTTGTATTATATTTTATGTATTTATTATTTATTATATTAAATGTTTTGATTTTTGTGGACATAATTATATATTAAAAATTACTTTGTTCTGGTTGTGTTTCCAGGTTATGTATTAACTCTATTATCATTCTTTTTTTTAATTCATTTTTTAAAATGGTGTAAAATTCCATTAAAATACTCTGTCTGTTTCTGTGTTAAGACTAAGTGCACAACATTTACAAAGTATATACACAAAACAATATTTACAAAGTGATTTACAGGGACATAAAAGAAAATAAATGTTAGACTTGTCGAAGTAAATTAATGTACATTAGAGTAAATCCAGATGTACTAACATTTAGTATTTACAAGTTATGTTGAATGTTGCTGTAAAACCATTAAACTGTGCTCTCATGTTTTCTGTGGAAATGGACAGAGTATGTGTAATATGCCATTTGCTGCTTCATGCTTTATAATCATTTTCTCATCATCATGTGCTGATCTTATGCAGTTTTATTTTGTCTTTGCAAAGATTTCACTTCCCTCTTTGCTCCTAGTTACTTGGTGCGTAAGCATTCAGTAATTACGTTTTGCATGGTTTGTGGCTTGCATAACACCTAGGATCTATTTTGTCTCAGTTTGCTCCACTGTCATGCCTAATTCCTGGTCTGTTTATCTTCCTCACAGGGTGTTCAAGCTAGAGGTGCATCCTTCTGGTCTTCTGCCTTTAACCTGATGAATGCTATCATGGGTAGTGGCATCCTGGGTCTCTCCTATGCTATGGCCAATACGGGCATCATTGGATTCAGGTACAACACAGGATTCAGCTGTGTTGACAACATTTGTGGCATAATTGATTACAACAGAAATTTTTTGATGTGCCCCTCAAGTTTTTTTAAGCTAAAATTGCAGTTCCAGCAAGGCACTTACAATGACATAAACAGAGCCATGCAAAAAAAAAAAAATGGAAATGATAGAAATGAAGGACTTCACAATAGAGGAACCTTGCGTGTGTTTCTCTCACAGTATTCTGTTGCTGGTGGTCTCCAGTTTGGCTGCTTATTCTGTCCATCTCTTGCTGCTCCTCTGTGACAAGACAGGTAATATCTCTCACTTTTGACCTCTTCTTTACTGTTTACTCCTGTTTACCTCTGTAAATATAACTCCTTACCAATAATAACTTATTATAGTAAAAGTAAACCATAAAAAAAAAAAAAACAGTAGAGAGAGAAAATAAACAGTGGTGGTGTTGGCAGTTTATAAACATTGACATGGTTGCATATGTTTATGTGTTTTAGGTGTCAACTCTTATGAAGCTCTTGGAGAGAGAGCCTTCAACAGACCTGGCAAGGTTGGTTAAGATTGCACATCTAATACCTAGCTGACATATATTTAATCTGAATGAGGAATTATGTACTTCAGTGTTTCATTTTGTTCTATGAATAAATAACTGTGTCTTTATCTGTGTACTCATCATAATTGATTTCACCACAGAAGTAAAATGTGCCTTGTTACTCCTATAAAATATATTTTCACTTGTTTTGTGCAGATTCTGGTGGCCTGTACTATTCTCATTCAGAACATTGGAGGTGAGGTTTTCTCTTTCACTTGTATGAAACTGTTTATGTGGTTAAAGTCATAAATTTAACCTTTAAACTCTGAACTCAGAATTACTTCATGGGATTCCCTTAATTTTTCCTCTCTATTTCTCTTTTGCTCTCTTTCAGTTTGAACATGTTTTAATGGGAGGATATATTACTTTTATTTTGTATTGCCAAAGTACTTAGCATAGCAGGTTAGTCCGCGAACAAAAGCTATACTTAAAGGGTTAGTTCACCGAAAAAATGAAAATTGTCATTAATAACTCACCTTCAAAGTAGTCCATGTGACATCAGAGGGTCAGTTAGAATTTTTTGAAGCATTGAAAATACATTTTGGTCCAAAAATAGCAAAAACTATGACTTTATTCAGCATTGTCTTCTCTTCTGGGTCTGTTGTGAGCGAGTTCATAACATTGCAGTTTAGTGATATCCGGTTCGCGAATGAATCATTCAGTGTACTGTCTGAGTACATGAATTACTCCGGGATATTGGTTTGTTTTAACTCAGAGGGAGTGTCAGCCACATTAAAAAAGTTAACAGCTTGCATAATTTTCATTTTTGGGTGAACTATCCCTTTAAGAATGGTGTGAAAAATAACAAGTCTCTTTCTGTCTTATTCTGAACGCTGCTCACTACTCACTGTGAACTGTAGTGAGTATCTGTGTGTTATCTGGTGTTTAGTAGCAGTAAAACAGAATTTTGTTTACCATTACTCTAACTTAACATTAAATCCATCTCACTTTCACACCGTCTATAGAATGGCAGCAGCTGTGTGTTTGTGTAAGCGCAAGTGTTTGGCTGCAGTCAGGTTTGCAATCCGAATACAAGCCATCAACCTCCCATTAATCATCTGTGTGTGGCTGTTTGTTAGGTTAAAATGTTGACATCAACACTGTGCTGTTTTTAAATAAGCTATGAGTCTCTGTTTGTGGCATGGTTTAGTTTTTCTGAATAGATTGATGTGCATGCTTGCATCATGGGGTGTTTTAGTCTGTGTGTGTGTATGTATAATGTGTAGTTGTTCTCTTTCTCTAGCCATGTCCACCTACTTGTTCATCTTGAAGTCTGAAATGCCTGCTGCAGTCACTGGCTTCATGAGCACAGAGACTTCTGGGTAAATAAATATTAGAATGATTTCTGAATGACCATGTGACACTGAAGACTGCCTATGCCATCACAGAAATAAGTTACATTTTAAAATATAATCAAATAGAAATAAATATATACAGGTGCATCTCAAAATAATTTAATATTATTTAAAAGTTCTTTACTTTTTGTAATTTAATTCAAAAAAACCAAACTTTCTTATATTCTAGATTCATTGCATAAAAAAACTTAAATATTTCAAGACTTCTTTTTTCTTCGTATTTTCTTTTGGAAAGCCAGACAAAGTAGTTTCTCAACGAAACAGCGTTCCATACACGCCTTGTATTCTATTTCACAATATTTATGTTTTTACATAAATTCACAAGGGATTTAAAAATCTTACCATCCCCTAAATGGAATGGTATTACATATGGTTTGAAAAGCTTTACATCTGAATTCATAAGTCAAAATAGAAACATGATACAGAGAGAGAGATAGAAAGGGACACTTTCACACCAGGTCATTCACTGACTGGCAGAAAACTTCTCTCACTTCCCTATCTTTAAAGAAGTTTCAGAAACAGAGAAAAGAGCAAGTATTACAGAGTAAAGAATTTAATGGTCATTATTTTACTAGCCACTGTAATGAGCAGTGGTTCGACTGTGCCTCGTCCCCACACAGCTGGATTGCATTACAGGTCCATTCACGTAAATATCACGCATATGTTCCACCCAACGAGAGTCATACCTTCCCAAGATCCTCTTTACCAGCACATTTACTGTGACCACACCCAGGCACACACAAACATCACTACTGCATTTCTCTGGGAGGAGAAAGAAATCACAAAGTGGCCACAGTATAAAGGCTTGAAACTTTAGTCATTTACTGTAAAACAAAATTTTCTTTCACTGGAGTAATTTATCTTCATTTCTTCAAGCGGATCATCTAGGCTGTCTAGTACCTCCCTGTTGTTAAGAGAGAACCACAGGAGATCAACTCGAGATCTCTCTCATACATACCAGCCTGTCCAAGATTCAGTCTCCCAGTTCAGACAACACATTCACGTTACTTCTTTTTCCATATTTTTGTGGAAACCATGATACATTTTTTTCAAGATTCTTTAATAAATTGAAAGTTCAAAGAACAGCATTTGTTTTAAATAGATTTTTTTTGCAACATTGTGAATATAAATAATATAATAAAAGTAGTAATTTTTAAAAAAAAAATCGTACTGATCCCAAAGTTTTAAACAGAAAATAGAGAGAAAAGAATAAATAAAATAAAATGCAGTGAAAAAGATATTATAATGTATTTATCATAATAATATAATGTAATTATAATTTAAAATTGTGCATTTTTCCTTTAAATTTGTTCTTTTTATATTCTAAAAACAATAAAAGAAATTAAACCCTTAACAAGACGTTTGTCTACAATGAGGTGCTGGAAGTAAATGTATCTGAATATGATGATCAGATCAGTCTCAGTTTTATCTCTCTTATTAATGTAAAAAAAGTGAGCACTGATTCAGGAGTACTTGGACAATGAGAGAGAATCTGAGGAGGAATTTCTGACTTTAGATGTGGGGATTTCCAGCATTGCAATGTTTGAAGGGTTGATTTGGGAAGCAGATAAGTGCTTTGTGATTTACACATCCATGGGTTTAAAACACTCAAGTATGAGCTCAGTAAGATTTTTTTTTTTTAAAGAAATTATTCATTTTATCTAACAAGGGCGCATTAAATTGAACAAAAGTGACATTAAAGATATTTTTTTTTTACCATATATTTTATTTCAAATAAATGCTGTTGGTTTGAGTTTTTTATTAATCAAAACATCCTGAAAAAGTCTCTCACATTTTTTGCAAAAATAGTTTTGATAAGAAACGTTTCTTAAGCAGCAAATCAGCATATTAGAATGATTTATGAAGGATCATGTGACACTGAAGACTGTGGTAATGGCTGCTGATAATTCAGGAAAGAAATACATAAAAGATATAAATATATGAAATATATTTAAATAAAAACTGTTATTTTAAATTAGAATAATATATAATAATATTACTGTTTTACTTTGTTTTTAAATAATAAATAAATAAATAAATGCAGCATTTGTGAGCATAGTGGACTAAAACATTAAAACAAACATTTTTTAATGACCCTAGAACTTTAAAAGGTGTGTACATCCTTCACTATGTGCCATTTTGCCAAGCATTTTATTTTCTGTCCCTCTTAGAAAGTGGTTTGAGAATGGTGTTGCACTATTGATCTTAGTGACTGTAATTGTAGTGCTGCCACTGGCTCTACTTCCTAAGATTGGTGAGTGTCATCAGAGGTTTTTTTTTATTATAATTATTATTCTGTACATGTGCGAGAGAGTGTGCATCACTTGTTTCTATCTCCTCCTCAGGTTTCTTGGGATACACCAGCAGTCTCGCATTCTTCTTCATGTTGTTCTTCACTGTAGTGGTGAGTTGTTCTCAATCTCTCTCTCTCTCTCTCTCTCTCTCTGTATCTTTCCTATGTTGATGTTTTAATCTCTCTCACAGGTGGTGGTGAAAAAATGGTCCATTCCCTGCCCGCTGCCAGTTAACGCTACTGTGAACCTGGTAAAGACTAAATTATATACAGTAAATCAATACTCTCAGATAGTCAATCAGAAACAGGATGTAGCATTGTTATAATAAGGGAAGTGGAATTTGACTGCTTGAGCCAGAAGTCAAAGCCTTTATTTCCTTAAACGGTGTGCCGATGTTCAGCTACAGATAATGTGATATCAGAGAGAGTTTTTTTTTTCATTCTGTTGCTGTCCTGATTTGATTCTTATTTTCATATTCACATTACGTTAATTTTTTTATCTCTAGAGCTTAAATACCTCTGAATGCACCCCACAGTTGTTTGTGTTCTCTCTTAAGGTGAGTGTGAGTTTTGTTTAGAAAGGAGAGTGTTTTGATTTAAAGATCGCTTTGCAGGACTATTAGAAACCCAAATATTAGTTGTAATATTATAGCATTACACATCAGGAGGGTGAGAAATGACTGTGTGTGTGTGTGTGTGTGCGCATTTCAGAGTGCTTATGCTGTCCCAACAATGGCTTTCTCCTTCTTGTGCCATACAGCAGTTTTACCCATTTACTGTGAGTTACACAGGTTAGTTCACTCATTGCAGTTCTTTCTATGCATCTGCCACATGTATAGTTACTGCCTAATTATATACTGTTATTGCCTAATTGAATGTTTATGTATGTTTTTCAGACCCACAAAGCAGAGAATGCAGAATGTGGCGAATGTCAGCATCTCTCTTAGTTTTGTTGTGTATCTGATCTCTGCCCTGTTTGGATACCTCACCTTCTATAGTAAGAACGTTGCTTAAGCTACACAATCCCACTTGACGTGACCTACCATTTTTTTAGTGTCACAAAGGAGTTGGAAGCAAAATGCTAAGACTAAAACTAAAAACCAAAAGAAAAAAGTCATAACTTGAAATAAAATAAACATGAACTGAAATAAAATGTATAAATAGAACTTTAGCTTATTTTATTTGAGCTAGTTGCTAAAGCATTGTCACTTTCATTTAGTTGTAACATTAATTTGGTCAATTTGAGTGACAAGGAGATAAAAAATATATATCTTTTTTTCTCTCTTTATCTCATCATATTCAGTTTAGACTGCAGGTTTATTAAAAATAATTTTTTTGATTTTGCCGTGGTGCTAAAGATTAGGCACACTGCCACTGAAACATGGTGCAGGAAACTACTATTTTTTTTTTTCTTGCATAATGTGTAATGTTTTAAAGTTTAGGGCAATTAGTGTATACTTATTAGTATGAAAGTCGTGGCCTAGTGGTTAGAGAGTTTGACTCCCAACCCTGGGGGTTGTGGGTTTGAATCTTGGGCTGGCAATACCACGACTTAGGTGCCCTTGAGCAAGGCACCGAACCCCCAACTGCTCCCCGGGCGCCGCAGCATAAATGGCTGCCAACTGCTCCGGGGGTGGGTTCACTGCTCTGTGTGTGTGCACTTTGGATGGGTTAAATGCAGAGCACGAATTCTGAGTATGGGTTACAATACTTGGCTGAATGTCACTTCACTTCACTTCACTAATCCAGTAGAAATACAGCGCATGATTGACTGCTTGAGGTGTTTCGGATTAGAGCATCTGAACTCATGAAAGTCTCAATGTAGAATATGTTCTTTACTGGTTCAGTTCATTCTCAATCTTTTTTGATTAAATGATGTCTGTAAATGAGGAAGATAAATGGATTGATCTGATGAAACCTTCTTTATTCACAGCAAATGTGGAATCAGAGCTGTTGAAAGGATACGACACCTACCTACCACGGGATGTTGTGGTGATATCAGTTCGTCTTGCAATTTTATTGGCCGTTCTGCTCACCGTGCCGCTCATTCACTTCCCAGTAAGTCAAATGCCAGACTGTGAACTATTAAATAAGAAATTCTGAAAACATTCTCTTTTTCTTTCTCTCAGGCACGTAAAGCGGTGTTGATGTTATGCAGAGGAGACAGGGAGTTCTCCTGGCTCTCTCATGTACTATCCTGTTTTTTTATCCTCACTTTTGTGCTGCTGCTCGCTATTTTCGTCCCTGACATTAGGAATGTCTTTGGTGTGGTGGGTGAGTGTGTCCGTATGCACTGTGTGTGCTTTACTGTTAAGTTCAGTGCTCAGCATGTTTATGTGTGTGTCTGCATACCTTTTCTTGTGTGATTCCAGGTTCTACGACCTCCACATGTTTACTGTTTGTGTATCCTGGGATGTTTTATTTGAGAATCAGCGCTGAGCCAGTGAAATCTCTCAGTTCAGCAGGGGTATCTAAAGTCTTACATATATTCATTAACACATATGTGACTTCCTTTGCAGCACAGCTAATTTTGAGAGACTTTCTTTACTTTTTTATACGCTACTGTTCAAAGTGCGGTCAGTAAGAATTTTTTTTTTTTTTTATGTTTTTGAAAGAAGCTGTCACCAATGCTGCATTTATTTGAAAAAATAAAATAATATATATATATATATATATATATATATATGTCAAAACAGTGATATTGTGAAATATTATTACAATTTAAAATGATAGTTTTCTATTAGAAATATATTTTAAAATAGAGTTCAGTGTCATACAATCCATTCGAATATGCTGATTAATAATTGGTGCTCAAGTAACATTTTTGAATTATCAATGTTTAAAAAACACTTTAATATTTTTGTGGTAGCCATGATTAAAAATAACAAAAAATTCAGGATTCTGTAAGTAATACAAAGTTTAAAGAATATATTTTTTTTTTAATGATTTGTAACCTTTATTAATGTTTTTACTATAATTTATGATCAATTTAATGCAATCTTGTGGAATAAAATTATTAATTTAATTTTATTATTATTTTTTTACCTAGCCCAAACCTTTGAACAGTAGTGTATGTCTGATTGGAACAATGAATTACATGTTTGTTTGTTTTTCGCTGCATATGTTTATTATTTGCTTTCTTTAGGTTTCTTTCCAAATGCAATTTTTCTAAGTTTCTCTTTTCATTCTAGGCTGTTTTGCTGATGGTGATTGGTCTGTTTGTTGGCGTTTTGAGCCTGTGTGTCATCATTGTCTCCTGGGTTCAAGGTCCTTGACCTTTGACATCATCATTGTGGGACATATTCCATCAACACATATGAGCTCAACACATCCTACCTCGAGGAGAAACCATATTTTACAGGTTACACACCTTACAGAGGCTGTTTTCTGAACCAAATATAGGCAATCCCAATGAGATGAGCCACTTGTGCTCTTATGACACTTGTAATGTACTCCATAGCATTGTTATGGCACAATCAAATTAAAAAATGTAGTGGAACACTGAAAAGCATATCCGAACAACAGAGAGTTTGACAGAATCTTTGAATTAGATTGTTGCTGTCGTCCATAGAAAGACAGCTGGGACTAATAAATGAAGGAACTGCACTGCTGATTTTACAACTGAATGTTTGCTATTAGATTTATACCAATGTTTAATTAATTGGAATATCTGCTTGTCTGACTAGTATTCAAAAGCATGAATTTGTTTTTTAAAGATTTTTCTTAAACACTAATCCCAAAGATTTTCTGTTGATAAAATTTAGAATTAAAAAATTTCCTTCCATTTTATATATATATATATATATATATAAAAAAGAAAATATACAGAACTGTAATGATTTTTTTGTTTACATGTCCAAAAGACAATGTTGGTGTGTTTTTTTATGTGGATTTCAATAAAGGGAAATAAGAACTAAAACTGGTTTCTTACTGGCTTATGTACTATGGCATCTGGAATGGAGTCTGTGATCCATGTTTAGTCTAAGAGATCCAAGCATTAGGGTGAGATTTGCTGTTTTGTAAATGAGAAAGATTGATAGACAGACACGATTATTTTCCTTTATTGATTTGTACAGAGGGTTCTCTGTATGCCAGATAATGGAAAACAAATGTGCTCTCTCACTATCTCTCTCTCTCTCTCTCTCTCTCTCTCTCTCTCTCTCTCTCTCTCTCTCTCTCTCTCTCTCTCTCTCACTCTCTGTGTGTGTGTGTTTGTGTGTGTGTGTGTGTCTGTGTGTGTAGGCTCTGGCCTATGCTTTCTCCTGCTGTTTCTAATATGTGCATTAGCTTGAGAGACGGCCCAATGTAAGGCAGTCTGTTACAGAGACGCACACAAACACACGTGCACAACCTTGCATGTACTTAGTGAAAAATGGTAGTACTGTTGTTCTTGAAGTGTGTGATAAAAGCAACATTCATTGTGTGACTCGGGATGACAGGAAGATTTCAGACAAATTTTCACTGCAGATAAGAGGTCTGTGATAAGATAAAAAAAAACTGCCTTGTGGTACATGGATAACTTGTGTGAACACTAATCACATGATGAAACCATGATGTATTGGATTGATGTTCACACATTGATGAGTGAAGAGGTATCATATCGATCACAAGTGCAGTATGGAGTACCTCAAGGCTCAGTTAGGGCAATTACTTTTCATGCTTTACATGTTACCCTTGGGAGATATCATCAGAAAACCTGGTGTTAGCTTTCACTGTTGTGCTGATGATACTCAGCTCTATATTTCTTCGCAGCCCAGCGAAACAAACCACTTTGAAAAACTGACGGAATAATTGATATAAAAACCTGGATGAGGGGTAATTTCTTACAGCTAAATTCTGAAAAAAAAAACAGAGGTCACTGATGGAGTTTTGGTTCCTTGCCACTGTCGCCTCTGGCTTTCTTAGTTGGGTACACTTCATTTCCAGCGATATCGTCAACTTGATTGCACAGATACTAGAGTTGTCATAGGCCTACTGTTCACGATGATACCGTATACATTTTTACATGTTAAAAAAAGTGTCATCTCATGACATACGTTCCCTAGCGCCCACAACAACACCACCACCACAAGTGTGTTCAACTTGAAGCAGCGCTGCTCAGACTGATCGGTGTATGACAACAAAGTATCGCGAGAGGGTACCAAAAATAGGCGAGGAGCACATCTTCAGTAAAGCGGCGTGTAGAGAGGGAAAGGGGCCGGTGATTTCGCGGCGTCACAAAACGCTTATCAGTTGCACGTGTTTTAAGTCTTGCCAATTTAAACATTAAAACTGTTTAAAGCATTCAAACAGAAGACGCGGAAAAACTCAACTGAGAGTTTTGAGCAAACCGAGAGCCGCGCAAACACCATAATACAACTATTGCCTGGATTTTAGATTATCTGTTATTACGACCACAGTTTGTTAGGTTTTGTAACAAACAGTCTGACATTATTTTAACTTTAAAGAAAAAGGAGAAGGTCCTCCCAGTCACAATTAATGGACAGCCGATTAAAAATTGTTCAGTCACATAAATTTCTAGGTGTCCATTTGGATGAAAAATTAACTTGGAAAGAGAATACTAATGTTTTAATAAAGAAGGCTCAGTCAAGACTTTTCTTTTTGAGAAAACTCAGATCTTTTAACATTAGTACAAAGCTTTTAGATGTTTTCTATCAGGGGATCTTGGCTAGTGTTCTTTTTTATGCTGTCCTTTGCTGGGGGCAGCTTATCTGTTGATGATAAAAATAGGATAAATAAGCTGATCAAGAGAGCTGGTTCAGTTATTGGTCTTATCCCAGACTCACTTGAGGTCATTGTGGAGAAGAGGATGAGGTCGAAATTAAAAATTGTTATGTTTTTTGAAGGCCATCCACTATATAGTGTTTTTAATGGACTCAGAAGCTCTTTCAGTGAGCGTTTAATTATGCCTCGGTGCTCCAGTGAGCGATTGAGAAGGACTTTTGTTCCTGCAGCGGTCAGATATTTTAATGAACTCTGTTGACTGTCAAACTGTTGAACTGTCTGTTCTTTGCCCTGCATTTTTGAATTGTGCAATTCTATCTTGTTATAATCATGTCTCCTAGGTCTCTTAATCATGTTTTTCATAGGTTTTAAATGTTGAATTATTTATTTATGTGTGTTAGCTATGTGGTGTGCTTGTTGGCTGTATGTTTTAAGTTGGTGGCAAACCAGTTTCCCTTTTGGGATTAATAAAGTTTTCTCTCTCTCTCTCTCAAACCGAGATCTTCTTCGCTTCCTCCCGTGCCTGAACGAACTTATACACCTTGCCAGGTAAAGCTGAGTTTTTTCCACTGACCTATATATGATATATTATAGAACATAACAAATATATATATATATATATATATATATATATATATATATATATATATATAAAATACATCATTGGTTTTATCTCTTCTTGCTCTTGAAACGACAAAAACATAAAAAATGGTCTCCTCGAAAAAATGGTCGGTTATGTCTTAAGTGAAAGAAATGGAATGTGTATTATTTGATGTATTATCTCTTAATGTGACCGGGCAATTTACTATCTGCTGTCAGGGTCCTTAATGTTAATCCAAGAAATGAAATGGGAGAAAACCACTCACTGCCCTTTACTGAATTACTTAACAAAAATGTATCTTTATTTAATTTATACAGTAAAGACTATGCAATGCTATTTACATTTGATTATTCCGTTTTTTTACCTGGACACCTACAAATAAAAGAAAAAAAAAAAACTAAAACAAATACTATTTTAACTTCACTGAATTGGACAATGACATCAATTAGGTCAATGATGAACTGCCTTTTTGCATTGTTGACACACTATCTTCCTATTTAATGCTGTACAGTTGCTTTGACAAAATCTGTATTGTTAAAAGTGCAACATAAAGGTGATTTAAAAAAAATACAAAATACAATTTATTTGTATTATTCTTTTTCTAATTAGATGTTCATTACTGTAATACAGTATTTTAAAATGTATTGCAGGTTTTGTATGATCCATCCATTCACTTTATATTTCTGGCTTTGCAAGTTAAATGCATAAATAAGATAAGTCAGTAGCACTTACCATGTACTTATTATAGTAATTATGTAATATCTAGGTACTAACCCTGAACCTACCCCTAAACCTAACCCTAACCTATGTAGTTACCTTGTATTACCAGAACTTTCTTAGATAAATACACTATAAGTACACCATAAGTACATATAAGTACAAGTACTGTAAAATAAAGTGCAAACCGATAAGTCAATTTAAAAATAATTACATGTCCTTTTTAGTAAACAGGTATAAGGAAAAAACTTTAAAACAACATTTCATGCTAGGTTTAAATGAGTGGAAAATCCAATCCACTTCTCTTGGGTATCAAGAGTAGTCTCTTTTCAGCTTTAAATTAGCCCCGATTGCAGTGATTGCTTTACCTGTTGCTAGACCACAGTCCATAATCACACACACCAACATCAACATCTGCTGACTGTTAACCGCTGCCTACAGAATGTGATTTAGCTGTATGTCTGTCTGATTTCTTTCATGCCAATTGGCCCTTTCATTCTGACATCTGTTTTTTTTCCCTGGACTTCTTTTTTCTGCATCTCTGTTGTTCTCCTTCGTCCTGAATTGATTTTCATGCTCTATCAGTAACCGTGCTCCCTGTGTCACAGAGATTCAGTAAATCATTCTGAGGACTCTGTTAGAAAGAAAGAAACACACATTTAATCACGCACACTACCTCACCTCTGATTGTTTTCTAGGATTTTTCTCCTCTTTGACATTCTCTCTGCCCTCTAAAACCTCCAATTCTGCTCTGACACCTGGTCTGAGCTGAGACCACATCACATCTGGAGTTCATTTTACCCAAACACACACACATGTACCTTACCCTGTGTCACACACTTTCTCTGCTTTAAAACTGTTCTGTCCTCTATGCTCGCTCTCCCTGCCACTCTTTTTAAACTCCTCTCTCCAAACACGCACTCCATCATTTACTCTCTATTTCTTGCTCAGATTTTAGTTTTTTCTTCTTTAACACCCTTCTGCTGCAGCTGTTGTCATTCCCAAACACTGAGTTATAATACCAGCCAGAAAATGTGCACTCACACACACAATGGCCTTTCACCCATAAATACCTCATCCACTTCTCTATGAGTCACACAGTCTGACATAGAATAGCAGCAGTTCAGTAAGTGAGTAAGAGTAACAGTGTGTGTGTGTGTGTGTGTGTGTGTGTAAATCAGAGGTTTGAGAACAATTTCAAACTGTATATGGGAGCTGAATGGGACCTGCTGGGTTTGTACATGTGTATTTGTGTTTAATTGGGTATAGTTAATTTCTTCAGTGAACGAGTAAGGATGCATGGCTATGGAAAAAGGAGACTGGGGATAGTTGCCACACTGGGATGCAGTTACAGATGCAGATCTCAGTAACTGAAGGTTTTTGTCACATATTGATGCTTGATCTTGACACTTTGGCGTCGCTTTTTTCATGCACAGTGCACCCCTTTAGCGTAATTTTTCATGCAGGCTCCTCCATTGCTTTAAATAAGAAACCCATAGTGACCGATTGCGTCATGCTACGGGAGTATCTTTTTGAATGAGATGTGATGTGAGCACGTTAACGGAGCGGGGCCATTTAAAGCAATTAAAACCTTATGGTTTACTGTCTTCGCATTAAGTTATCGTATGGCTTCAGAAGACTTGGAATGCAACACAACATGTTTGTAATGCTTTTATACTGCTTGTTTATGGTTGGGTTTTGCAATAAATACCTGTGACTGTACTTTTATTTGCTTAGCTGTTACATGTTTTATACTGTCCAGAAGTGGGTAGGTTTAGGGTAGGGGTGGGGTTACATACTCCAATGAAAGTATACATTAATATAAAACGCTAATACCTTGAGGCCAAGGGGTCCTGACCAAGCGTCAATATATGACGAGTTGGGAGCTAGACCACTGATCTATATATGTTTTCTATTAAAGATCAGTGGTTGCAACATGTTTTAATACTGTTTCATACTAAACTCTAGAGAAAGAGAGAGAAATGCAAGGACAACTTGTGGTAACAGTACAAAGCCTTCCATAAAGAAACTGAACATGTATGTTTGAAAAGTACAAGTATGCTTGTTGGTTAAATAATTGAAGTTGCAGTAATGTTGAGCATGAGTGTCTCCTGCTGACTAGGTCTGGTGCTACATCAGAATCACTGGAGTGGATCCACTAAAGCTCAGCATCCCATCGAAAGCTTCATCCCCAAAGGTCTAAGATTCACCATGCCACCATAAGACACCAAACAGAGCAGAGACTATTTGGAGTCTCCCCTTTGAATTTACACCAGCTGGAAAAAAGATAGAAAGAGGTCAAAGGCCACATTTGACACAGGTGGGCCTTTCATCCTAAGACTTTATAGATCTGGGATAACTCCATCAGAGCGCACACACAATCAACCCATTTTGTTTATAGATAGACTATATCACTTCTTCTAAGCATTTACGCCTTCAGAACAAAAGTTTTTAAAACCATGGGAAACATACTATAAATGCAATCAAGTTTGTCCAAATTTGACTGTTAAATGTATGTATATGTTTTGTATAAATGTAATACTAATAATAATTAATATGCATTACATATATTGTAGGCTATTTATTTATTTGTTCGTCAAATTAAATATCGGAACGAATAAAAATCAGATGATGTTCAACATTTATTTAATGTACAATTATTATACATGAATGTATATTTATTTAATTTACATTTACATTTAGTCATTTATCCAAAGCGACTTAAAAATGAAGACAACAGAAGCAATCAAAACCAACAGAAGAGCAATAATATGTAGCCTATGTGCTGTGACAGATCTCGGTTAGTCTACTGCAGTAGACGGATTAATAAATAAAAAGAAAAATTAGATAGAATAGAAAAAGAATATACAAATTTTAAAAATAAATATTTGTTCATTTGTTTATATACAATCTCATCAAATTATATTTTTTCACATTATTTAATTATTAACGATTGCTGTTGAAAAAGGATGCCGACAGGTGGCGGTGTTTCCACATGCTCGCGATAAATCAGGTGTGTTTTCATTTTCAACGGCATTCCAAATGCAGGTAGCCTACTTCAGAGATGGCCCACCTGAGGCTTTGTTTAAAGAAACATATCTGGACAATTTCTCTACAGTTTCCTCGACGCCCTATTGCTCAGTAGACCTCTCCGAAGTTTGTCATACAAAGGTTTGCCTGACGTGTTTAAGTCCAAAATCCAGCAAATTATTGACGGATTGTGAAAGTGTCAAGGACAAATGTGCAAAGGCGACCTCGTAACAAGTCAGTCGACTTACGGATAAAACAAGATGTAAAAACAGAGCCTGAGAGTAACGTTTCTTATTGTGACTGACTCCCTTGAGGGAGACGCGTAGTCAGGCGTGAACTCCTTCACTTCCCCATTCTGCCAACTCGCTGCAGTCCTTCCGCAAAGCAGGTGTTTCAAACAGCGCTTTGTTTTCAGATGCAGAGGCTTCTAACTGGTGTGCGTTTGTGCATTTACACTTTTCCATTTAAGTGATATAATGTCCAACATTGACTAAGTCAGCGAGGCTTAGATTTGCTAGGCTCGAGTTTAGAGGACACCATGAGGTTTAACGGGTATCTGAAGTTGCGCATCGGCGAAGCGGTGGACCTGAAGCACACGACCACCTCTATGCGACACGCCGTGATGTTCAGCAAGGTGAACCAGACCCTGGACCCGTACATCATAGTAAAAGTGGACGAGTATAAGATCGGACAGACGCACACCAAGCAGAAAACCAACATGCCCACTTATAACGAGGAGTTCTCCGTTACCGTCAACCACGGCAAGCAGGTAGAGCTGGCCGTTTTTCATGACGCACCGATCGGGTACGATGACTTCGTGGCCAACTGCACCATCCAGTTTGATGATCTGATGAAGAGCACGAACACAGAGGAGTCATTTGAAGGATGGGTGAGGAATGTTTATTATTTAGCTGTGTTAATTTACCATGAACTGATCACACATTTGCAGTTTTCCTTAAGAATTGTAAGTAACTGTCTTCTTAAAGTTACTGGAGATTGGTTTTTATATGTTGACATGACACTTTCATTTGTGCTGTCCTAAACTTTGATACAATGTTCTCATATTTGCTTGCAGAAAATTAAAAAAAGTTTATTAATGTATTTATCAAAATTAATTTAAAATGTAATTTAATTATTTTTGCAAATATCAGGTAAAGAGAATGCTGTTGTCACAATCTGTCACTTGTAATGCTACCTTAAAATATGTTAAATTATATGCATGAATTATTCTGATAATCAAATTAACTTTTTTTTTTTTTTTTAAGTAATGAATCTGCCATCCCTCATCGCCATACTGCATACCTATCAACCTACATTTAATTTAAACATTTTGATACAAAAATGACACTTATGCGTTTGGCAGACCGAAGTGTTTACATTGGCTTTTTTAAAGTATCGAACCTTGATATTGGCATTGCTAGCACCGTGCACTACTGTTTGAGCCACATGAATGCTATGGAATGGTTAACGTTGAGGAATTTTAATTGAAAACATCATTTGAAATCAAAATCAGTTATAATGTAAAACACACTATTTTGGTTTGAAGTTGATCAGCCTATTTTATCACAGTTGTGGCAAAAGTGGCTTGCATGATTTTGTGCAATCTTTGTCTACAGCAGAAAAATAAATTAGAAAGTGTTACAGCCCTCTCCTTCTGCAGCTATGATATTTCTGCTGCTGCTTCTTCTTTTTTCTTATCTTTTATTTGTATTAAATACTTGTGTTAAAAAAAAAGTTGAAAAGTTTGTGCTATGATGTGTATGTTTAAGTTAATTTCTAACTGGTTAAACTTTAGTTTTATTTTATTCTGTTCTATTGTATTGTTCCGTTGTTGTTGTTGTTGTTGTTTTTTTGTGTAGTCTCTTGTTTTGTGCTGTTGTGTTTTTCTTTTGTGTGTGAACAGCAGACTTGTTGAGGTTGTGAGTATTATCATTTTCCACCATCATCTGTGTGGGTTCACACTTACTCCCTCGTGTCCGACAGTGCATTGCTCACTGATGCAGAATCAGGCCTTTGACAGCAGCTCTAGACACAGATGAAGCTATCCTGATACATGATCAGAGGCTAATGAAAGGAAGTCGAGGCCTAATACGCAGTCAGTCAGCTCAATTTGGACATTCAGTGCAGCTAAGACCAGCTGAAACATCTTGCTCTGTGGTGTTAGATCTTCTGTGATCTAAACACCACCAGTTCCATGTCTACTTGTCTGCCTTCAGAGCTAAGCCATATCAGTGTGTTAACTCAACATTGCAGCTTGGTCACTACGACGCAGTAGTTGTAAAACACTTGCTGTCAGCATTTCAGTGATCAGGCTGAATATGCACACGCAAATTGGTTTGCTTTTCATCAGCAGAAGTGGTGAAAGTCGTCTTGTTGCCTTATTATTCAGCCCAAGTACTGTTAGTTCTCCTTTCCCGGAATGCTTATGCACAGGGACATTATTTTTAGAGATACGGATCATCTTGTTTTTACTGTACATGTCCTGAACATTTGTTAATTTAGTAAACCGTAACATGGGAGACACTTTGTTATTGGCCTCAAGTTTATTTTAAGTTCAACTTATACTGTATATATAAGGGAAATGCTTTAAATGAATATTATTATTTTTAAATGCTTGTCTAGAAATTGTTTTAAATCAAATCTCAATTATTTGAGGTCATAAACTCTAATGCATGACATAGAATTGTTTTGTAACAAATAGAAAAAAGTAAAATAAAATTTAAACTATGCCTGTATGCATCAAGAATGCTAATTTAAATATGTTTCAGATATGTTTGTTGCAAAAAAAAATTAAAATAAGTCAGGAAATATTCAGATAAGGATTACTATTTAAAATAAATGGTGTTCTTTTGAACTTTGAAAAAATGCTGAAAAAAGAATCAGGGTTTCTATTAAAATATTCACAATATTATCATTTTCAACACAAGGAAATTATTCTTCAGCGCCAAATCATCTGACACTGAAGACTGGAGTGATGCCTGCTGCGATTTTGAAATTGATTAAAGCAGAAATTTTTTTTTTATTTTAAAGTCTAATTATATTTCACAATATTAGTGGTTTTAGTCTATTTCTGGTCAAATAAATGCATGGTGAACGTAAGAGAAAAAATCTTAATGACCCTGAACATTATATTTTTAAACATTATATATAATACATATATACTTCTAATAACCTTCTATTGGGTTCCAGATGAAGTTCAGTGGACCTTAGAGAAACAATGCCCCATTTTTATTGGTTGTGCAGCTGAAGGTCACATAACCGCTTATTAATGATACTCTGCTTTCAGTCTGTCTGGCCTGTGAGCGTTTTGTGCCAAGTTTCAGTCTCCTGTGAGTGCGTGTATTTGTTTCTGTGTAGAGCCTCAGGCTTTTGGGATAAATGGTATGTGAAACCTGCTGTTCAAAACAGCACACACACAAGTAAGAGTGTGTGTGTGGGTGTGTAAGAGTGTGTACAAGCTTCCCTATATGGGAACTGCCTCTAGGAATCCAGCAGTTTCTGTTATGCTGTCTTATCAGTCAGTGAAACTAGCATCAAAAGTGTATAAAATGGAAGTTGTGTGCATTGGAGTCTGTGTGAATTTTTCCGCTTTCAGTTCTGACCAAATGAAAGGAAGTATGAGTGTGGCGGAAAAAAATATATTCAGTTGAACTCAATTGAAAGTTTCTGAAGCAAATTAGTTTAAAAATAACTTCTATGTAGTCTGTATGTGATAAAGAAACAGGCACAGTGTATTTTTAGCTCACTGAATGCTGATTATGGCAAATCATGGACAACAAAGACGTTGTTAGTGATGTTTTGCTAATTGTCATCAGACTTCTATTTAGACCACCACCATCCATTCACCCACACAGCCTCAGCTGACATCCAAAGATGTCTTTTCTGATTGGCTAATCTGGTTGGCCACTCCCTTGTTCATGCTGTTTGCATGCAATATCTTTTATCCCTATATAGTTAGTTTCTTTAACCCATGAGTCTGTCATAACATACATGAGCACATTGGGTTTATTTTTGGATCACATTCACGTCGACACACGCCCACAAAGTTGGTTTTCTACACCGGTTTACCACAGGCTCATAAACACCTTGCTGTCTCTTTCCAATTCTGAGTTTGTCTTTCCATTTATCTCTTTTATCTTTTTGGTCACCAGTAATCAGAAGTCTAGCTCTGATATTTCATACCTGCCTGACCTCATTTACATTTTCCGTGGTGTAAATGTGGAACAGTGGACGGTATGAATGGGTGGTTGATTGGTTGTATTTGGCACAGATATTATTTTCAACATGTGGTTGTTTGCCTAAATGTATTGACATGAAATAAACAGACTTGTCATACAAAAGGGTTATATACACCCCCCCCCCCTTATTTGTATAGCACTTTATACAAAACTGATTGTGTCAAAGTAGCTTTACAGTGTCAAACAGGAAAGGTTTGTCAATATGCAAGAAGACAATAACAAAGAGTAATTTTTCAGCTAAAGTCAGTTAATTGATGATTCATTAATGACGTCATCCAGTTCAGATCTTTTCCAATAGTGTTTGTGCAATCAGTCAGTCAAGCGTGCCCAACTAAGCAAGCCAAAGGCATCAGTAGCAAGGAACCTGAACTACACCAGTGACAGAAATGTAAAAAAAAAGGCATGGCATGGTTTAACTCCAGGCTGCAACACAGGTGCAGAGGGCTTCTTACAGTCCTGGACATACTGAAAATGCCAGGGAACTTGGTTCCTAGAAGGCCTGTGAATATCAGGGAAAAATGGTGAAATCTTAAAAGGCCACAGTAGAGTCATCAAAAGTAATCGTCAGTTACACTCAATTCGTAAGCGTTTCTGTCAAAAAAACCTATCTAGGGTAGAAAGTGTGGAAAGCATTTTTTTCCTTCTACAGGTCCTTCTCAAAAAATTGCATATTGTGATAAAGTTCATTATTTTCCATAATGTAATGATAAAAATTAAACTTTCATATATTTTAGATTCATTGCACACCAACTGAAATATTTCAGGTCTTTTATTGTTTTAATACTGATGATTTTGGCATACAGCTCATGAAAACCCAAAATGCCTGTCTCAAAAAATTAGCATATTTCATCCGACCAATAAAAGAAGTGTTTTTAATACAAAAAAAAAGTCAACCTTCAAATAATTATGTTCAGTTATGCACTCAATACTTGGTCGGGAATTATTTTGCAGAAATGACTGCTTCAATGCGGCGTGGCATGGAGGCAATCAGCCTGTGGCACTGCTGAGGTGTTATGGAGGCCCAGGATGCTTCGATAACGGCCTTAAGCTCATCCAGAGTGTTGGGTCTTGCGTCTCTCAACTTTATCTTCACAATATCCCACAGATTCTCTATGGGGTTCAGTTCAGGAGAGTTGGTAGGCCAATTGAGCACAGTAATACCATGGTCAGTAAACCATTTACCAGTGGTTTTGGCACTGTGAGCAGGTGCCAGGTCGTGCTGAAAAACGAAATCTTCATCTCCATAAAGCTTTTCAGCAGATGGAAGCATGAAGTGCTCCAAAATCTCCTGATAGTGGACCAGTGGACCAACACCAGCAGCTGACATGGCACCCCAGACCATCACTGACTGTGGATACTTGACACTGGACTTCAGGTATTTTGGCATTTCCTTCTCCCCAGTCTTCCTCCAGACTCTGGCACCTTGATTTCCGAATGACATGCAAAATTTGTCCAAAAGTCCAGTGCTGCTTCTCTGTAGCCCAGGTCAGTTGCTTCTGCCGCTGTTTCTGGTTCAAAAGTGGCTTGACCTGGGGAATGCGGCACCTGTAGCCCATTTCCTGCACACGCCTGTGCACGGTGGCTCTGGATGTTTCTACTCCAGACTCAGTCCACTGCTTCCACAGGTCCCCCAAGGTCTGGAATCGGTCCTTCTCCACAATCTTCCTCAGGGTCCGGACACCTCTTCTCGTTGTGCAGCATTTTTTGCCACACTTTTTCCTTCCCACAGACTTCCCACTGAGGTGCCTTGATACAGCACTCTGGGAACAGCCTATTTGTTCAGAAATTTCTTTTTGTGTCTTACCCTCTTGCTTGAGGGTGTCAATGATGGCCTTCTGGTCAGCAGTCTTACCCATGATTGCGGTTTTGAGTAATGAACCAGGCTGGGAGTTTTTAAAAGCTTCAGGAATCTTTTGCAGGTGTTTAGAGTTAATTAGTTGATTCAGATGATTAGGTTAATAGCTTGTTTAGAGAACCTTTTCATGATATGCAAATTTTTTGAGATAGGAATTTTGGGTTTCATGAGCTGAATGCCAAAACAATAAAAGACCTGAAATATATTAGTTGGTGTGCAATGAATCTAAAATATATGAAAGTTTATCACTACATTATGGAAAATAATGAACTTTATCACAATATGCTAATTTTTTTTAGAAGGACCTGTATAGGAATTTAAAATATAATATTGTATTTATGTAACATTTGTATATTCAAGTTATTCCCATACTTCTGTTTGTGTTGTTTGATAATTTTATAAAAAAAGAATGAAATTGTGTCCAAACTGTGGTTAAATTAAAACATTTAAATGTTAATTTTTATTTATATATTTATTTATTTATTTTTGTGTTACAGATTGATCTTGAACCTGAGGGTAAGGTCTACATCCTGGTTACTCTCACAGGCTCATTTGTAGATGGTGCGTGCCTCCTCTTCCTTGTTCTTTTCTTTTTTTTTTTCTTTTTTTCTTTTTTTGTTGTTTTGAATTTTTTAAATTGTTTCTATTTTTTTTTTTATGTTTTCATGCAGAAATGTACATTTATTCATACATTTTAAAACATCAGTTTGACAGCCAGTATGACTGGGCTATTTTTGGACTGGAACTCAGAGGCGTATCGAGATCACATGGTTTGTTTCATAGCTAATGATTGAATAAAAGTAGAAAATCTAAAATTGTTTTTGATGAATTGCACTGTATAGGCCATAATGGTGGAAACACACATGCACACTAAATGTTAAATGTTAACATGGTTCCAGACTTGTCAACATTCTAAGAAACACTAAGACACAAAAAGCCAACTTCAGTCAGTTTTTTATAGACACTGCATCTGTCAGAGCATCTTGTGTGTGAAGTGTATGCTATGTGCGAATCGCTCACCCACTGTGCAGGGTTGTGTGAAGCTGGCTTCCTTTAAAGACCTGTGGTTAGGCCTGCAGAGAATAGACTAGACTTAATAATACCAGTGAACCATTGGCTGATAATCTGTCTCTCTTCCCCCTCATATAATCAACAGAATGTTACATGACATTATAGGAAATACCTATGTATTGTAAGAAAATCATGCATCATGAAATAATAAAAGCTTTTCTGTTTATCTGTGTTTAGATGATGCTGGAGGAAACACGCATTCCTATAAGGAATTCACTCGAAAGCGGCAACAGGCAGTTCGAAGAAAAATCCATCAAGTAAACGGGCACAAGTTCATGTCGACCTTCCTTAAGCAACCAACTTTCTGCTTCCACTGCAAAGAATTTATATGGTATTGCACCTTTGACACAAATGTACATCTTTTTTTTACATTTTTTTAAGTAGCACTTTTTTGTGAGTTTTTTAAAATGTGTACACTTTTACACACTTTTAGTAGTACCCTAATTAAAAATTCATAGGTCTTTTAAAGAATGGATTTAAACACCATTAAAAAAATAAAATAAACAGCTGAGAATACTAAACTCTTATTGGTAAGGCTGAAAATATGAACAAATTAGCCAAAAAATATATAAAAAAAACAAGCACACAAAGGATAAAAATGTGTACATTGTTATGACTGATTTGCATTTTGATGAGATGAGTTTTGCAATGACATTCCTACAAATTAGTAATCAGTAACATTTGAATCATTGTAAAATGTCAGGTAGTGTTCATTCTTTTGTAAACGGACATTGTGTGTAGAACTACTTTTCTATACAATTAAAGTTTATTATTATAATCAAAAATTGAGAACAATATAAATTACAGAATAAAAGTGCTTTACAGGGAACTGTGTGTACAAATGCTTCAAGTGAGTGGCTGAACAAACTTTGTCATATTTTAATTGTACATTGTTTTCTTTGTTCCAGGGGTGTTTTTGGCAAACAGGGCTACCAATGTCAAGGTGAGTTGCCACTCTGTCTCTATATTAATGGACATGATCTGTGTTTAAATTTATTGTATTATAGGTTATAATCAGCTGTGTGTGCTTGTATGTGTGCATGATAGTGTGCACCTGTGTGGTACACAAGCGATGTCATCAGTTTGTGGTTACGGTCTGTCCACGCATGAAGAAACCTGCAAAGGAACAGGTAATGCAACCCTAATCTAAAAAGCTTTTGCAGTTCATTTTTGTGTGTGGGGGAATTCTCACAATATGACTTATCTGGGTTTTTTTTTCATCTGTGGACAATTTTAGAAATTCTTACCATCGAGTTTCTGAGAAACACAGACACACCAATTGTGTCATACTGTATGTTGGTTAAGTGACTGCTGCCTGTGCCCTAATAAACACAGATGCCATTTTTTACACCTACTGGTCAGGAATAGAATTGCTGAAACGTTCTGTTCTGTTTTTTTTATTATTTTTTTTATACTTTGTTCCTTCTTTTTACAGACTACGAATCAGGGTTTCAGTATAAACATTCCCCATAAGTTCAACATCCACAATTATAAGGTTCCTACCTTCTGTGACCACTGTGGCTCTTTGCTGTGGGGCATCGTACGGCAAGGATTGCAATGCAAAAGTACTTTTCTCTCTTTTTCTTCTTTGTCATAAATGCATGCATCTGTCTTATTGATGCTGTTGTTTGAGGCTCATCTGGTGTTGTGTTTTTACGTCTGCAGTTTGTAAAATGAATGTCCATATCCGCTGTAAGGGAAATGTTGCCCCAAACTGTGGAGTCAACAATGTAGAACTGGCCAATAAATTGGCAGAAATGGGCCTTCAGCCGGGAGGAATGACCAAACGCAACTCAGTGGTAAATACACACTTGTGCACTCTGTCTTTTTAAAATTGAAATATGTGATCTGTCTGTGTGCGTAAATCTCCCTCAGTTTAAGTTTAATAATGTGCTTTATTGACATTACACATAACTGTACATTCTTGGCTGCATGCACTAAAAATAGGACAAAATCAAACTTTAGTGAAGTAAACAGAGAAATTAAGGGGAAGTAACACAGGACCATCAACAGGACAATTGATATTGTCCTACATAAGTCAGAGACTATAAGGAAAAAATAATTTGTCTCTCTTCTCAGGGTCTCGCAGGTATGGACACTCAGTGCCGTACATTGAGCGTGAGAGGAGATCGAGGGCCATCTAAAAAAGACCCAGATCGAAAGCTGGGAATGTCTAACTTCACACTGCTGCAGGTGTTAGGAAAAGGCAGCTTCGGCAAGGTCCGTGTTTAAGACAGTTCCTCTTTACATCAGGTCCATTATGACTATGCAGCACAAAGATTGCAGACTATTTTTTTTTTTTTCAAATATAATGTTATGTAACTATTTCTGTAACTGTTTAAAGTTTATGCGGTGTATATAAAAAAATATATTTAAAAATATATAATATTTTATAATATTATACATTATTATATTATTATTAAAAAAAAACGTTTCTGGGCTGTGCTGTTTAATATTAAAATATTATGCTGACAATTTTGTGCCAGAAAGTCTGGGTGAATGATGTCTTCACAAGTGAAAGGAAAGATAATACACATGTATCACATGCACTTCACAAGTCTGTTGGTGTTCTGTGTAAATAGGTGATGTTGGTGCGGTTGAATGGTTCGGATCAGGTGTTTGCAGTGAAGGTGTTAAAGAAAGACATCATACTGCAGGATGATGATGTGGAGTGCACAATGACAGAAAAACGAGTGTTATCCCTCGCTTCCAGTCATCCTTACCTCACTCAGCTTTACTGTTGCTTCCAAACACCGGTGAGGGACAGACACATCACACATTCACCTAGCTATGTATTGTTTTTAAATAAAGCTAATTATAAATAAATTATTAAACCATATGTATGTATGTGTGGTTATATATAAACATATGGTTTATATGGTCCTATATATATATATATATATATATATATATATATATATATATATATATATATATGTATAATAGGGCCATAGAACCCCTGGTATATTCTGTTCTTCAAATGAGAGCATGTAGTTTCACCTCATCAGTAGGGGGCAGTATAGTAATAAGCTTCAGTTTGTCATGTTTGTTAAATTCTACTTCACATTTTCTGTGTATGTGTACTTGTTCTTTCTCTCTGTGCTGTGAGAGATCAGAGGTCTGCTATGTTCTGCTTGCGTGTTTTACTTGAAGCCTCTAGAAGAGAGAGGTCAACAGTGGATGGCCTAATGTAGCTTTTACGATCATACAGACCCACCTAAAACACACACTGTAGCATTTGTAAGACTACATTTGATTACTTTACCTTGATTGTACACAAGGTTTTAAAAACATGCGCCCACACACACATACACACTGATTGCAAAAGGATTTGAAGACCTAGGTTTCACGATCAGTCCAGTAGAACAGATCCGACATGATGACCTCTCTGGATTTATTACTGCAGAGTCCACGTGAACATGGATGTGCAGGAACATCCTCAAGGTCTCGCTGCCAAATCTACAGTGTGTTTGTAATGAGAAAAAGAATTTATGAGCCGGTTTGTCTCTGCTCCTTCACAGTCCTGACGCACATAATCAATCCACACGTGAGCGTCATACAAAGTACACTCATGACCCTGTGAGGACCGGGTTATGGTAATTAGCACCACAACACGTTGGTGAATATCAATGATCTCAGAGGGCCTGAGGTGTGTGGCAGTGTTACGGAGTGAATGTGTGTGTCTGTTTGTTAATGCTCACTTACTGTCTTACTAATGAAAAGCAGCCAGGCACAGTCAGTTTTTTATTACATGTCATTTAGGGAAGGATAAGTATGAAATGGAACATACCACAGTAAAGGCATTGTTACACTGAATGCGAAAATTCAGTGCAATGATGCTTTTGAATGGAAACAATAGAACCCTATGGATCATTTACTGTGTGAAAAAAGCAAGGACCTTTTTTTTCGTCCTGTGTCCTTCCCCCACCCCTTCTTTGCAACACATTTTCTGTATGTTTTTTTTTAAAGCAGCTCATGTTATTTCATAACAATAAAGTATGTTTATGGCAGAAGATAAGTAGGTGTAGCATTCAATCCATTATAAAACCATACAAAGAGTTCATGTCTGCTTATTTTAGAATCAAATCAACTTTACAGTAGATCACAATCGGAAGTTATTACAAGCACAATACAGTAGATGTTGGTTTAAAGTGGGTTTTAAGCTAAAACACTAAAAATCATACATTTTCATGTGTAGCTTGATGCTAATTAGCTCTAAATGAGATATATTCTGGTAAGCATTATAGATAGTTTGTTTATCTGGTATAGAACCAAACATCATCTTAATTTAATACTGTATACTGAGAAGCGGATGATGTTAACAGATTGGTATGGAAAAATTAGTCTGTCTCTGTGAATGTTTTTAAAAAATAAATGCATAAGAAATTAGTCCAGAAGTGTCCGTTCCCAAATTAGCACTAAACTTTAATTTTGTTCTTTGACACAGATTTCACTTTTCATCTTAAAATAAATATGACCGTTATCAATTATCCATTATGACTGGAAATTCAGCTAAATTGTAAAGTTATTATTGTATTATAATATATATTTACCATAATATTAATTAATGCAATATTTGGCTCAGCATTTTACATGAATTGCATAAAATAAGAAGAGGAAAATTGGTGTAGTGTTATACATAAATAAATAATTAAAATGATGTTAGATGTATCCATAACAATCAGTGTAAGTTTACCGTCGTGGGCTTCCTGCCCCAGATGTTGGGCAAAATGGCCGTCTTTTATGATTTCCTTCTATAACAAACAAATATATTGCATTATGCATCATCATACTATTGTCAGGTTTAGGCAAGGGAGGAACTCAGGTGCAGACAGGGATTCTCAAACAAAGGGTTTATTACAAAAAGGGGAAAACAAAACCCACGAGGGGGAAAACACGGAGCAAGGTAAAGACTAAATAACTAAAACAGGACTGGACTGACAAGATAAACAAGGACTCTAAATACTAACTATAAACACTCACGGTAATACAAGGACTTCAGCGGGTACAGCACAATCTCACACACAATCACAATTGTAGGACACAGTTGAGGTACAATCACAATGACAATGAACCGACGCAAGACAGAGCACACTAGGAGATCTAAATAGGGGTACTAATCAAGACGCGACAGGTGTTACAGATAGGACAATCAAGACACGACTAGGTTAGCAAGGGGGGCGGGGCAAGGGAACGAGACAACACAAGCACATGGCCCAAAGACAAGGCCATGCGCTTGTACACAAAACATGGGTCTGTCATGATCCTGCTCAAGACTAGGAAAAATCAAGGACACGAGGGCAGAATCATGACAGAACCCCTCCCTTAAGGAGCGGCTTCCAGACGCTCCTCAAGGGAACATCAAACATGGGACATGACTGACATGACAGACTGGGACACAGACACAAACCAGCAAGACATGACAAATAACAACAAAGGCAAACATGAGTACACAACGGCAGGGTTAGGGTGACAAATCAAAAAAAACAAACAGGGAAGGGGAGGGGGCGGGACCACAAAGTTCATGGGGGACAGACCAGGGCGGGTGGGAGGGGTAGGAATCTTAGGGAGGAACAGGACGAAGGCTGACGACGGGGGGTACGGGCAGGTCTGGGTGGTGAGGGGCGGGGAGGGGTCTCGGGACAACTGACAGGGGACATGACAGGAGCAGACAAGGGACGCGGGGCAACACTTACGGGACGCGGGGCAAGACTTACGGGACGCGGGGCAAGACTTACGGGACGCGGGGAGACGACAGCTGGACACGGGGGGACAACGACAGCTGGACACGGGGGGACAACATCTACTGGACACGGGACATCTACGGGACACGGGGCAACATCTACTGGACACGGGGGGACAACAGGACACGGGACATCTACGGGACACGGGGCCACATCAACAGGATACATGACTTCATCAGCAGGACACGGGGCAACACTCACGGGACACGGGGAGACGACATCTACGGGACACGGGGAGACGACATCAGGACACTCGGGATTTCTGGGGACAGGGTCTGAGGACAAGACAGGACTGACGGGGACTTCTAGGATACGGACAAGACTAGACAAATAATCAGAAAAGGCTTTAGCCGCTAAGACAATTGGCATCTCCTTACGAGATGAGATACACTGAACTAAAGTCTTTGCTGCAGAGTCGGCCGCGGCACTCTCCTGCGCTCTCACGACTGCCGACTTGCATACTGCCCTCTTCTTTGCCGGCTCGGGCACGCCAGCGCTCACCGCTGCTGGCTCGGACACGCTCACCGCTGCTGGCTCGGGCACGCCAGCGCTCACCGCTGCTGGCACGGGCACGCCAGCGCTCACCGCTGCTGGGTCGGGCACGCCAGCGCTCCACCGCTGCTGGGTCGGGCACGCCAGCGCTCACCGCTGCTGGGTCGGGCACGCCAGCGCTCACCGCTGCTGGGTCGGGAGGAGACAGGGTCACAGGACCGGCAGGCCCCCTCTTCCTCCTCTTCCTCCTTGGGCGCGGTGCAGAGGCCACAGCTGGGTCAGAGGCGGGTTGGGGGAGTTTGGTCTCGGGCAGGGCAGTCTCGGACGCCGAAGACTCAGAAGTTGACTCCCATGAAAACCGTCTCCCTCGTTTCATGGGGAGACTGCTGGCTGAGGAGGGCACCTCAGGACTCTGGGAGGGGCTTGACTGACCCCCCAGGGTTGCCACGGCCAGGACACGACCCTCCGGGATCGCCGGCAGCTGGGTAGGTGGGGACCTCTGGGGCTCCTCCTCTCGCCCGCTCGCTCCGGAACGACCTCCCCTGGTCCCCCGGAACACCACAAGGCGAAGAGCCCTCAAAACAATCTCGCTGGCTGGCTGATGCCATCCAGCATTGCCTCCTGTCTGCTGAGTTCCTTGGGGGTCGGTTCATTCTGTCAGGTTTAGGCAAGGGAGGAACTCAGGTGCAGACAGGGATTCTCAAACAAAGGGTTTTATTACAAAAAGGGGAAAACAAAACCCACGAGGGGGAAAACACGGAGCAAGGTAAAGACTAAATAACTAAAACAGGACTGGACTGACAAGATAAACAAGGACTCTAAATACTAACTATAAACACTCACGGTAATACAAGGACTTCAGCGGGTACAGCACAATCTCACACACAATCACAATTGTAGGACACAGTTGAGGTACAATCACAATGACAATGAACCGACGCAAGACAGAGCACACTAGGAGATCTAAATAGGGTACTAATCAAGACGCGACAGGTGTTACAGATAGGACAATCAAGACACGACTAGGTTAGCAAGGGGGGCGGGGCAAGGGAACCGAAGACAACACAAGCAAGACAAGGCCATGCGCTTGTACACCAAACATGGGTCTGTCATGATCCTGCCTCAAGACTAGGAAAAATCAAGGACACGGAGGGCAGAATCATGACAACTATAGCTGCTAAAGTTTATTTCTAAATATGGTAACAGTTGCAATAAATCCACACTGTTCCTATTGTGGGCATCTTCCCCATCTTACTCTGAATATTTCACTACTAGAAAATCATTGCATTTTGTGTGCAGCTGTATCACACGGTCAGTAAACCGACTGTGGGTGGTCCCTGGGTGTGCGGTCTGAGTTTTGATGCATTTGGCCATGCTGGACTTAAACAGAGGCTAAGTGCTGTCAATTTAAACTTATGATGCACTTCGTCTTTAGCTCACCTTCCAGCTCTCAAAGTCCCATAATCCCGGCGTCTTCTGCAGTCTTCTTTGCTGACTAAACAGTATTTATGTTTCTGCTTCATCTGTCTCTCCCATGAATCTTCTAATGGCTGTGACACACTAGCTTAACTGTCTGGTCTCTTAAAAAGACTCCCTGTAAGAAGCTGAATTTCCTGATTTGAAGGTGGTAATCTAGTGTTTGTTGTTGTCTTTTAAATGAATCTTTATCTTAATGTCTTAATCTTTTCACAGGAGCGTCTGTTTTTTGTAATGGAGTTTGTGAATGGAGGAGATCTGATGTTTCACATTCAGAAATCGAGAAAGTTTGAGGAGAACAGAGCCAGATTTCTACACAGCGGAGATCACAATCTGCTTTAAATATCTCCACAGCAAGGGAATAATATACAGGTTAGACAGACAAATGCACGTAAGACAGAAGAATTAAAAGGATATTTAATTCAAAGGAAAATTCTGGTATCATTTACTTTTCCCTTATGATGTTCTAAACAACATTTGACTTTCTTTAATGGAACATTAAATGTGGAGTTTATCTAATTTTCAAGCTGCTGGAAGAAGTCAAATGAGTTTAGAACAGCATGAAGGTGAGCAAATATGTTAGAAATGTAGTTTCTCAGTTAAACTGTTCTTTGTGTGTTTTCTCTGAATAGCTTTCCATCCTGTCTTCTCTTTTAATTGCCACTTCTGCATCCTCTGAGGTTTATTAACACTGTGAGACTTAATTCTTACCTCAGCGTTTCTATTATTACAAACCTTTACCACATAAGATCTTTAAAGCTGCAGTGTAATACATGAAAACAGCACTGGCACTGAAGGAGAGAGCAAAATATCAGGTGGCATACACGTCAATTCTGTTAATGGACAAATGGCCAAATATCAGCATTCATGCAGTTACTGTGGACCGAATATGAATGTACTGTATGAAAAGTATAAACATTATTTCGAATGTGTTGCGTGTCATTATTGTAATTTTTCTTTAAAATATTATAAGCAGATTTTCGTGCAGAAGTGTTTACCCTATGCAAATAAAAAATATGCAACATACATATAATCTCTCTCTCCTCCCTCCCTCTTTCCTCTCTCTCTCTCTGCCATAATGGACTGAATCTGAGCATATTTTTTATATTTGTATTATTTCAGGGATCTGAAGCTGGATAATGTTCTGCTGGATAAAGATGGTCATTGTAAACTGGCTGATTTTGGCATGTGCAAGGAGGGAATGTTTGAGGGTGTTGTCACAGGAACCTTCTGTGGAACCCCAGATTACATTGCTCCAGAGGTGATTCAAACACACACTAAAATGCACACAAAATTCTAGAAGAATCAGAAGTGTTATGCTGCATTCATATTGTGTCAGATTGACTTTTAGCGTGAGTTTTTGTCAACTTCCAGCTGAAAATATTAGCTAGTTTTAAATTTGAATAAGTCCTATAATAGCATATAAATAATACTAAAATAACTCCTCATTCTGCTTGTGTTCTTTCAGAATATAATATAATATATAATGTTGTAGATATAAACTGCTTCTATTGGTGTATGTTAGTTTTTGGTGAAAAGATTATCTATGGAAATGTGTGATCAGTGTGGAAGTGTGTGTGTGAGAGAGAGAGAGGCAGGATGTCCTAAATGCGTTTATCAATTTTGTGCGGGTCATATAGATCCTTCAGGAGATGCTGTATGGGCCATCGGGTTGATTGGTGGGCTCTCGGTGTGCTGCTGTATGAGATGTTATCTGGCCACGCCCCCCTTTGAGGCAGAAAATGAGGATGATCTTTTTGAGTCCATCCTGACTGAAGAGATCATCTACACATCTTGGCTCAGCACAAAATGCCGTGGACATCTGAAAGGGGTGAGCTGCTCAGTTTTAGCCCTGGAGTCATAACAGACATGAATTGACTTGAATGGAGCAGTGATTGATTGCATATATTTCCTGATTGGTGGGAGGCATATGGTGTGAATTAAAGTGTCAGTTCATGCACACTGAACATCAGTAAACAGTAAATGCTCCATGCTGATCTTCGCTCTCTGATTCTCATGCTCTTCCCCTCTCTTACAAAACTATATTTGCCCTCGATCCACATTCCACTGCTACCGACATGACTGTGGCAAAAGAAATTACCTTTTACAATCAAATATGTACACTATGCGACACACAACCCCCTGCTCTATAAGGGGATGATACATGGGGCGCACCTGTTTTGAGCAAATTGTTGCTGGGCATGTTGAACTTCAAATCAGGCATTCCAGGTAAGACACAGGGCCCACGGACTGATCTAATATATATCCAGATAGAAATGTTGTTCCCATTCTCAATGGAAATGCCCAGGCAACATTGGCTTGGTGACATTGAACCGTGTATCATCACTTCAAATCTACAGATTTTACACCTCATGATGTGGAAGTAATAGTGGTGGAGATATACCGGTATTAAGCCTTGAGATTATTTTTCCCCGCTTTATCGCAATGTGCAGTTATTGAAGGACGCAATAAATTCCCAGTTGAATCTGAAAATTCAAACTCAGAATGACGCAATATTTGCCTGAAATCTTAAACCTGGTCATCAAACAACAGACAAAGAATAGATCAATAGAGTGGCTTAAAGCATTCTATTTTTGGAATAGCAGACCTCAGTCCTGTTGCACAGCTGTGGTGTTATCATATGTAGGACAGACCAGAAATATACATAAACCCAACATGAAACAAGAACCAGTTATCTGCCATATTCTTTTTTTTTTAATTTATTTATCAGCATTGGCCAATATTGGATAATTATACATGACATTTTCTCCTATATTTTTTACATATGGATTACCTATATATGGTTATATACACTTCTGTAAAATGTAATGTATATTTAAGAATGTGATGGCTTAATTCAATTGTAACATTTATTGAACATGTGATTTTGATTTAATCTGATTTGGTTATATTTTGATACCACACACATTGATACTCTCGACACATCCTCCCACAAGTTGATGGTGTGTTATGTGATACATGTCTCATAGGAATTGAGTCTTGACGTACTGTTGGTGTAATCTCACTATGGAGATTTGATAGGATTCTCACATTCAATACCTTTGGGTGCTTTCTTATTTTCTCAGTGTATTCATTTATTTAGTAATATAACTGGTATATATCAGGTGTGTATTAGTTTTCTGTGTGTAAACTAGTAGGTGAATGTTTGACAGACAAATGCATGACATCACGTTTTGGTTTTATTTTTCTCAGTTTCTGACAAAGAATCCATCCCGTCGTCTGGGTTGTGTGGCTGCAGAGGGAGGAGAGGCCGCTGTAACCAGTCACCCATTTTTTACTGACATTGACTGGGACAAACTTAACCAGCGAGAGCTTGAACCACCTTTCAAGCCTAGAATTGTGAGTTAAAAAAACATACAGTATGTTAAATAAATAAGTGTGTATGTTTATATATATCACTTGTAATAATCCATTGAGATTTTTGTTTGCACAAAGAGTCTGAAAACAGCCAGTGCTCCACACAGAGATCTGATCTCATCTTTATCCAGTCTGTCTGGAAATAACATGAAGAAACAGAACAAACTGAGAGAGACTAAATCCAGAAGAACTGTGGCAATGTCTCCAAAATGCTTCAAGAAACTTACCTGCAAAGCTACTGAAAATCATTTTTGCCAAGAGCACCTAGGATAAAAGCTTTTTTTACGCATAGTGTGGTAACTAAATGTTGATTTAGTTAAGTTTAATAGAACTTATTAAAATCTATTTATGGCATTATTTTTGATGGCAACTCACTTTACAGCATTTTTACACAAGTGCCTAAAACTTTGCACAGTACTGTAGCATTTTCGGGTTTCTTGAAGTGTCTTCTTGGAGACATTGCCAGAGTTCTTCTGGATTTAGTTTGTCTCAGTTTGTTCTGGATGATGATGAGATCAGATTTTCTGTGTGGAGCACTGGCTGTTGTCAGACTCCCTTATGCAACAAAAATTTCACTGGATTATTACATTTATGGCAAAAATAATGTTTTGAAATGTAATGACAGTTCCTACTGACATACTCAGCAAAACATAGAAATAACTGACTTAAAACTTTTTTGTTGGTGCACGGTACTGTAATTACTGTATATATACTATGTATATTTATACATATATAATTTATTTATTTTTTTTATCTAAATCCAGAAAACTGCAGAAGATGTGAATACTTTGATCCAGACTTCACCATAGAGGATCCTACTCTTACACCCATTGATGAGTCAGTCATCCCATCCATCAATCAGGACGAGTTCTGTGACTTCTCCTTTACCTCCCCTGAACTGTTGGAAGTGGTTTCAGATTTGCAATGCACAGAGGAAGAAACATGTGATGTCATGAAGGAACAGAATGCGGGAGGATTATGTGATGTGATAGAACCAAATGAATTGTGACAATAGAAACTTTCACGAGCAGTCTAAAGAAACATCTGAATATCGGTGTATTGAAAACGGTTGTGCATTTTGATGCCTAGCTTTTTGGTCTTAGCCTAAAATATAAGATTATTTTGGATTAAGCTTATGCTTCAGAACAATAGTGTAATTGTCTTTGTGTCAGACACATCATGAGTGAGTGATATGCAAAGATTTCCATGAGACTCCATCATGGAAGACAGCAGTTTACACAAAATTGATCAATAGATGAACTTGTCTGTTCCATACTGTAGCTGATATAACGGTTCATGTTCAGATGTTTAGGAAACTTGATCTGAGACTAACACAGCCAAACGTCATGCAGAAGCATCACTAATTCTGTCAGAATTACTCTACTGCCAAGGAACCACGGAAATCTGACTCATGAGAATTTTTTTTTTAATGGAGACTCTAGATTTGTAAGATATTTTCAGACATTTCTGTGTATATCTGTGCAGTTTGTTATTTTGTCTGTTTGTATGTTATTACATTTCAGCTAAAAAATTTCACCCATGATTCAACTCTGGCATCTTTAGATGTATTTTATTGTTGATAAAGGTTGCGGTATTGAGTTCTCTGCAGAGACAAGGCCATCTCCCCTCTGTTGTTCTGAGGGGTTAAAGGCTAACACACCCAGGTGAGAGGTTGACCAGTTTCAATTATTTATATTCAGGCAAGTGATTCTTCTTCCTCATCCTCATCATTGTTTAATGGTGTTTATTTGGCTCTTCTCAGTCCGAGCAGAGTGAAATATCTGTTGGTGAATGCTTTTGTGCCTGTGCGTATTTGGCACTGATTTGCTGTTATTAATTTTGTGTCTGTAGGAGTATGCAAGTTAAGTTGGAATTACTATCAAATACATAAGTTTATAGTATTCTTTGCTGAAAATAGCATCTAAAAAGCTTAAGATGGTTTTCTGGTGTAAGAGACCTGCTAAGACCAAGATTTTGACATTTTTCAAACTCCCATGGCAGTTTGTTACATTTTGCAAAATTGCTGTCAAAATAGTTAGTTTCTTTATGAGATTGTGTTGAGTTCTTCTCACCATATCTATGTTGGACGCCAGTGGTGTGACACAAAAAAAGCAAATAAAATCAGCGAATCTTTCTATGCTATTTTCCCTCTGCCTCAGTAGATAAAATAAATAAATAAAAAGTCTGGGCTATTGATTTTTGTCATATCATGCTCACATCTGAAGAATGGAGGCAAATAAGATTAGCAACAGATTTTTGGCTTTCATGGGAGATCCCATTGAGCAACTTGTCCTTACAAGTCTGGCCCAGCCCATTTACACTAGTGGAGGTTTTCATGGAGAATCAACGTCAGCAGCCCACTTTCCTATGGGAGACTACAACCCTGGAGATCAACAAACAGTTAGTGCCATTTACAATCTTTGGCAGTTGGGGTAGGTGGACATGGAAATCCTTGTTTGGTCAAGAAAACTGTATTGGATGAACACACATTTTTATGATGAGTTTCGTGATCCTTCACTGCCAGTTACCACCGTTATTCTGCCACAGATTTTTTCCCACATTCCCAGATGTCTGATCTTTTCAAATCAGACCTTTAAGGCAGTTTTTTTTTCTTCCCCCAGTCCAATAAGGAACACAATTTTGTTGTACATGTATGGTTTATATATATATATATATATATATGGCAATTGTTTTCTTAAGAAACAGGCTAAACATGTGTGCAACATCTTGGCTTAGAATGCATGTCAATATAGGGCAAACCAAACAAGTCGACATAACTGTATGGTCCAGGTTTATTTGTCAGTTGAGTGTATTGGCGACAGAATGCTGTCCTCATTCTTGTGTCTAAACTTTTATAAAATTAGCCCTCTGTAATGCATCTCTTAAAGGCCTTGATGACAGATCAGTTTCCAGCCATTCCCAGGTCCAGTGGGCCATAATTAAATTTTATTGATTTATTTTCTGTCTGTACAGATACCCTTTATTGGATCTAGAACATCCTTCCCGTCTTAGCACCACTTCAGCTCACCTTGGCTTGGACCGATTTTGTTTATTGTATTGATTTCTGTTTCGATAAATGAAAGGTTGTAATGATAAGATCAGGATTTCCTATGAAAAAAAAGACATCTTCAAATATCATATTATATTCACTCAAGTCTTCAAGTTGTGTTCAAACAGTGCTTCACCTGTAGGCCAGAGATTTTATGCTTCACTTTATTGCTTAATGAGGCTTGTGTGAGAGTGATTTTTTTATAGCTGGATGTTAATTGTATTACATCAACAAAAATGCTGCTCTGAAAGATCTTTGCATGTTTCTCTGATCCCTCCTTCCCAAGTCCCTTTGTGTGCATTCGGCCTCTGCTGATGGATAGAGAGATCATCTCTGAACCGGTGGATGAAGGAGATTACTGCAGATTAGAATTGGCATGTGTCCATCTGCTTTCATCCTCAGTCATACACCGACATCACATTTCTTTACCGCAATCCAAAAGCGGCAATGCTAATAAAATGAAAATGTAATTTTGCAGAGACCATTTAATCCAAACACAATGTACAGTATAATAGACCTGGCAGGAACAGTCCACTGGACACAGTGGAGATAGAGCGTAGGATTGAGCTCCTTTAGCCTTGTTTGATCTCCCCTCAACAACCAGTGGATTCCAACAGAAACTCACTCCAATGAAGTTACTTCAACTTCAACTTCATGTTATATGATCTAAAATGTTGATTTTCAAAACAGTGCAGTGAGTCAACAGACTCGTATGGCTATTCAGAACTATATTTACTTCTGGCGAACTGGTGGTTAATTTGTATAAATTGGCACAATCTTTAACAACCACTGACAGTTTAAGGGTGGACCTTCTTTATAAAAAATCCATATGAATCACATTGTATGAATTCCTTCAAACTGTCAACTCTTAATGATTGTTACAGAGGAAAGCAAGTATTGTGGCTGGTTTCAGGGAAATGTTCTCAGGTTTTTCCATGGGGTTGTGTGGAAAAGGATGAGACATGCTGGTGTGCACGTCTCGTCTTGGTCACAGGACAGGAATTTGGTAAAAAGCATCTTTCAAGATTTTTTGGGGCTGGAAAATGTTTGTTGACATGCCTCATTCAATATGGAAAAAGAAAGAGACTTTTTATAGTTATTGCATGTCATTGATGACATCTGAATAATCACAGATACAACACTGAAATGTGTTTTACCATGGTAAGCATAAGTGTCTGTCAACCATTTCCTCCTGGGACCGCAGGCATATTATATTATACTGGATTTCTCTGAGACATGCCACATGTATGGATGTCCTGTACAGAGAACCTTCAGGGCTTTTTAGAGATATCAAATTTTTGGAGGTTTGATCAAAAACACACCTTCTCCTTGGTCTTTAAAATTACTGATATTGTTAGAATCATCCAATTTAGCACTCTTAGGGAAATATAATAATATTTAATAATTTAAATCAGATTAATTTAAATTGTTTGTTATAAATATTTTTTTAAACTAATGGGGTGTTGAAATCGGAATATGACTTTGTTATTGAAACA